>NC_092341.1:223467954-223771363 GCF_046630445.1 Rutidosis leptorrhynchoides
CAATAGTGCCTACATCTAAAAGCTGTGTATTGTACGAGTACGAATACGGGTGCATACGAGTAGAATTGTTGATGAAACTGAACGAAGATGTAATTGTAAGCATTTTTGTTAAGTAGAAGTATTTTGATAAGTGTCTTGAAGTCTTTCAAAAGTGTATGAATACATATTAAAACACTACATGTATATACATTTTAACCGAGTCGTTAAGTCATCGTTAGTCGTTACATGTAAGTGTTGTTTTCAAACCTTTAGGTTAACGATCTTGTTAAATGTTGTTAACTTAATGTTTATAATATCAAATGAGATTTTAAATTATTATATTATCATGATATTATGATGTACGAATATCTCTTAATATGATATATATATACATTAAATGTCGTTACAACGATAATCGTTACATATATGTCTCGTTTCAAAATCATTAAGTTAGTAGTCTTGTTTTTACATATGTAGTTCATTATTAATATACTTAATGATATGTTTACTTATCATAATATCATGTTAACTATATATATAGCCATATATATGTCATCATATAGTTTTTACAAGTTTTAACGTTCGTGAATCACCGGTCAACTTGGGTGGTCAATTGTCTATATGAAACCTATTTCAATTAATCAAGTCTTAACAAGTTTGATTGCTTAATATGTTGGAAACACTTAATCATGTAAATAACAATTTCATTTAATATATATATAAACATGGAAAAGTTCGGGTCACTACACATAGAAGCACGAACTCTTACCCTGATCTCCGAGAATTATCGCCATGGCAACACCACCATCATTGATCGCCACCATACGGCCACCATCACAGCCATGTTGACATACGAGAACCAACCCATCCATCACCTTCATTAACTTAATTAAATGAACACCACATCCCCATCTTCATCAAACCATCCTCGGTTACTGCTACTGTTAACCGTATGAATGACCCAAATTCAACGAATATCACATGCCACCATCTACTTTTTGTTTATGTTCGAACAACCATAAAACCCATCATGTTAGTCCTTTATTTCTGCTCGATATTAACATTAACCTGCTGTTATCAGTCCACCTATATATACACACGATCACTAACTGTTTATTTCTATTTTCAACGACCATTACAACCATGATCCGCCACCACCGTAAAGCATTGCAGCTGCATCTGTAATGATTCTGTTTACAACCAAACACACCACCATTTGCAGCCAACTTACGCTACTGCTAACAGCTGCGTATATTTTTTTTCTTCCTTTCTTCCAAACTTTCACAACAAAATAAAAATAATTGCTAAGAAGATGTTTAAAGAAATATAAAAGCGAGGATGGGTGTTTCATTTTTTATGGCCGACCAAAGGACCTATTAAAGGGACATGCCACTTTTATTTTTTTAGTAAGCGGATAAAGTTCTTAAATTAGGTACGAACCCCACTTCCTGATGATTACTTCACGATTCAGATTCACTTTCTGATTGGGCCTTTTAATTGATACATGGGTTACAAGTGTTGTTGGGATGCTACGGCCCATTTAGTCTAGTAAACTAGTCATCGCTGTATGCTAACCGAATAAAAAAATTCTGAAACATGGAAACTGCTACGGCCCATTTAGTCTAGTAAACTAGTCATCGCTGTATGCTAACCGAATAAAAAAATTCTGAAACATGGAAACTGGACAACATCGAGTACATCATTCCGATATTATAGCCTCATAATACTGGCGTCTGGTCACTTTATCATGTCATGAATGGTGTGGTCAAGATATACTTAGTTTCTTTGATTAGTTGCCATGAATATGTGAATGATACATGATGGGTTGAATAAAATGATGATAATGATATCTGATGTTTACGGTTTGGATTAAGAAGATGGTACATGATGATGTATTATGATGATTAGAATTAGGGTTATGATTATATAGTTGATGATCCGTTAAAGATCTAATGACAAAATGATGGTAATGATTCGAAAAAGATGTTAGTATATGATGATGAAGAAGAAGGAAACATAATATTGAGTTAAATAGATTTCGGTTATTAGATATGACAGAAAATCGATGGCAGAGGAGTGGTTAGAGTTGAGTTACTTTACCCGAGAGGTCTTGGGTTCAAACCTTGGATGTGGCATTTTTTTAGAAAGAGAAGATGAAGAAGAAACAGAAAGATATATTAGAATAAAATGATTCAGGCTATGATTAAAACAAAAATGGATGTGTAGCGTAATGGTTTTGGTTGATATCGGGTTAGCGGGACGTCGCGGGTTCAAACCCGGACTTGGGCATTTTTTTTAAGAAATAATTCTTTGAGGTAGTTATCTAATTTAATTACTTATCATTATTATTATTCTTATCATTATTATCATTATAATTATTAAAATAAAAGTTAGTATTATTATTATTAGTAAAATCATTATTTTTATATAGTTATTATTATTAGTAGTATTATTATCATCATCATTATCAATATCATTAATATTATTATTATTATTATTATTATTATTATTATTATTATTATTATTATTATTATTATTATTATTATTATTATTATTATTATTATTATTATTATTATTATTATTATTATTATTATTATTTTTATTATTATTATTGTTATTATTATTATTAATATTAATATTATTATTATTATTAATATTAATATTATTATTATGATTACTACTTTTATATTAACAATATTATTATAACAAATAAATATTTTCTATATAAGAGTATATATATTACAACTACCATAATATTACATATAATTATAGATATTAAGATTATTTATATAAAAATCTACATATAGTAAATTATTGATTTTAATATAATAGTAAACTATATAAATATTAACTATTTTAAATATATACAAATTAAATATATATAAGATATATAAGTTAAGACATAATATATAAATCTATTTGATTACAGTTATATGTGTTAATATATATATATATATATATATATATATATATATATATATATATATATATATATATATATATATATATATATATATATATATATATATATATATATATATATATATATATATAAATGATATAGGTTCGTGAATCCGAGGCCGACCCTACTTTTGTTCAATGTCGTCATATGTATTTTTACTACAAAATACAATAGGTGAGTTTCATTTGCTACCTTTTACTCTTTACATTTTTGGGACTGAGAATACATGCGCTACTTTTACAACTGCTTTATTAAATGCTTTTGAAATATGTTTTGAACTGCGATTACTTGAAATGCCTTTATAAATGTTTGACGAGATAGACACAAGCAAAACATTCCTCGAATGAATTATTATGCAGACAGAAGTTTTGCGGATTATTATTGAATTATGTGGACATGATAATTGCCACCATTGAATTATGTGGACATGATAATTGCCACCATTGAATTATGTGGACATGAAAATTGCCACCAGTTGATGTGAATGTTATATATCGTGAGAATGATTTTTTACACAGGTTATGTGTATGTTATTTTTGTGCACAAGATATGTGTACGGTTACTATGATTTATGAAAATGGTTACGTACACGAGAAAGATGTACTGTATTTAAAAGATATAGCATGTACATTACAGGTGGGTATAGGATTCGAGCCCATTTATACCATGCAGCATTTAAATTTTGTGGTCTATCAAAATGATGAATTTTATTGTTTTAAGATAAACCTATGAACTCACCAACCTTTTGGTTGACACTTGAAAGCATGTTTATTCTCAGGTATGAAAGAAATCTTCCGCTGTGCATTTTCTCATTTTAAGGACATTATTTGGAGTCGATCATCGCTCTGGGATCAAATGTTGATGACTTCGTCCAGATGGATTTGGAGGAGGCATTTCAGTCTTGACATCCATTTGCCATATTTCATAATCATAATGAGCAGCAATGGCAAGTAATATCCTAATAGACTTTAGCATTGCCACAGGCGAAAAAGTTTCATCATAGTCAACCCCTTGAGTTTGAGTGAAACCTTTTGCTACAAGTCTAGCTTTATATGTATCCAAGTTTCCATGTATGTCGGTTTTCATTTTGAAAAGCCATTTACAATCAACTAGCCTCGAGCCAGTAGGTTGTGCAACAAGTTCCCAAACTTGGTTGTCATACATGGATTGCATCTCTGCGTTCATGGCTTCCTGCCATTTATCTTTATCAATCCTTGATAAAGCATCTTGCTAGTTTGTTGGTTCATCCAAATCAACCACATAGCAACCATCCATGAGAAACCCATCCATGAGAAACCCATATCTCTTAGGAGGATTACTAATCCTACCAGATCTGCGAACGTCTTGTATACTTTGATCATTCATTTGATCATTCTCAACATTTTCATGTTGAGTGCTAGTGTCAACCAATTGTGTATCATCTACTTGATCTTGAACCTCTTCAAGATCTATCTTCCTTTCACTATTATCTTCCATTAGGAACTTAGTTTCAAGGAATTCAGCCTTCCGAGCAACAAATACATTCTGCTCGGATGGATCATAGAAATAATATCCCATATCATCCTTGTGATATCCTATGAAGATACACTTCATGGATCGAGCATTCAACTTACTAGGGACATAACGCTTAGGATAAGCTTCACATCCCCATACCTTTAAGTATGAAAGAGATGGAGGTTTTCCAAACCATATCTCATGAGGAGTTCGTTCCACTTTCTTGGTTGGGGCCATATTTAAAATACGAGCCGCAGAGCATAGACAATAACCCCAAAATAATAGAGGTAACGAGCTTCTAGCCATCATTGATCGAACCAAATCCATTAGGGTTCGGTTCCTCCTTTCGAAAACTCCATTAAGTTGGGGTGTTCCAGGAGGAGTGAGTTGCGAGATAATCCCACAACTTTTAAGATGATCTTGGAAAGCATCACTTAGGTATTCACCTCCTCTATCGGTACGAAGTACCTTGATTGTCTTATTGAGTTGATTTTGTACTTCGCTTTGATATTCCTTGAATGCTTCAAAAGTTTTGTCCTTGTGTCTTAACAAGTAGACATATCCGAAACGACTGAAGTCATCAATGAAAGTGACGAAGTATCTTTCACCTTTCCTAGTCATGGTTTTAAAGGGTCCATATACATCCGAATGTATTAATCCCAATAAGTCCTTAGCCCTTTCATAGGTCCCTTTGAAAGGTGCATTAGTCATTTTGCCTTGTAAACAAGATTCACATACATCAAATGAGTCTAGTTCATTTGATTTCAAAAGTCCATTCTTTTGAAGTATATGCATTTGATTCTTGTTTATGTGACCAAGGCGACAATGCCATAAGTAGGAATCACTCAAATCCCTTTTGAGTTTCTTGGTGTTTGCATGGAACATTGAGCTATTGTATGATGTGTCATCATGAACCAATTCATAAATACCATTCGAAGGTGAAGCCTTGAAATAGAACACATTAATTAAAGAAACATGGATATCATCATTAATGAAATTAAGATTAAAACCACATTGTTTCAAACGGGATACAGAAATAATGTTTCGAGATAAATCGGGTGCATACAAAACATTTTTCAAAATAAGCTCCAAACTACTTGGAAGCTTCAAAATAAAGTCTCCTTGAGCTACTACTTGCACCTTAGTTCCATTTCCCATGAAGAGACTTGATGTTCCCGCTTCTTCTCTACTTCTTTTGAACCCCTGCATAGAATTGCAAATGTGAGTTCCACATCCTGTGTCTAATACCCATGTATTAGAAGAAGTAATACTAAGCTCAATGTATACCATATATACATTACTTGAGGTTTGCCCTGCATCCCTCTTTTCTTTCAACTCCTTAAGGTAGACCGGGCAGTTGCATTTCCAGTGACCCATTTCACCACAACCAAAGCACGGATCTTCCTTGGGGTTAGCTTTACCAGCAACCTTTTGCTTCTTATTATTGTTGGTTGGGGTAACCATCTTCCCCTTTCCCTTGCCCTTGCCTTGGTAGGCGGGTCCTTTCCTCTTAGCCGTCTTTGGTTTAGAAGTGTTAAAGTTTTTGGACCCGCCTTCATTGATCATAAACATGGGTGAAGCCCTTTTACCCATGCTCACTTTGGCCGTCTTAAGCATGGCATGTAATTCGCCAATGCTCTTATCTCATCCATTCATGTTGTAATTCATTACAAATGTGTCAAACCTCTTTGACAAAGAATTAAGGATAAGGTCCGTGGCTAATTCATTAGACACGTTGCAGTTTAGACGGTTCACTCGATCAATTAGGCTTTTCATCTTAAGGACATAAGATGAAACGGATTGGGAGTCATCCATTCGACATGCATGAAGTGCTCAAACCGTTTCGAAGCGCTCGACACGAGCTTGTTGAAGGAACATCTCCTTCAATTGTGTGATCATGTCATATGCACTATAATGCTCGAAATCCTTTTGGAGTTCTGGTATCATAGTCCCAAGCATGAGGCAAGAAACTTGCACCGAATCGGTGCAATATTTCTCCCAATAAGCCATGCCTTCCGTATCATCCTCGTCTGGTTGATCGGGAATGGGGTCTTCCAACACATACGCCCTATCCTCTAGTTTGAGGACAATTCTTAGATTGCGAAACCAATCCATGAAGTTCGTATGGTTGAGTTTTTCCTTTTCGAGGATTGACCTCAACGATAGGTTGATAAAGTTGATAGGTGCGTTTGGAATGTTGTTGTTATTGGCGGCCATCTACAAAATTTAACAAAGTTGTTTAAGTATCAATTTTAATTTAACAATCAATACCCTTTAAATCCAATTGATATTTATTAAATTTTAGAATCCAACGGTAAACCAAATTTCGGTTAGGTGACCTTTATCCCGTCATTTGATTTAGCTAGGTAGTCATTATATGACAATTGCAATCCTTTTGCAACTTCTAAGTTATGGAATCATGCAATCCTTTTGCATGGCATATTTATTCCATCAACGCCTATTTGTTCCTCATGCTTCGGTGATACTAAGTTCATGATTCCCAAAATCAGGTCGTCCTACTTGTGTAAACGTGTAAATTTAACATACAAGTGGTTAGGTGACCTTTATCCCACAAGTGTGCGAAATTCACCTTAATCATATTAGTTTGCTCATAACGGTTAGGTGACCTTTATTCCATTATGAGTTCCCTAATTATTTTGAAGTGTCACACAAAAGGATGGCGTTTAACTTGTTTGCCTTGTTAATAAGGGATTTTATGTTTTCATTATTTCTAGTTTAAGAAAACTTTTATGCCATACACCAACATGCATTTAATGTATGGTACTTATGAAAAACCATTTTCATGTCTTGTAATTAAGCCAATTACTTGATATAAACCATTTTATATATGTGATCCTTTTAGTGTTCTTAATAACCATTTATTAGTGTCCTTTTTCCATTTCAATTTAACCATTTAAATTGTCGTTTTGCATGTCATTAATAATGTCTAATTTAACCAATTAAATTGTCATTTTAATTGTTGTTAACTTGTGATTTACTTGTAGCAACCAAACATACAAACACAATAAACAACCATGCATGCAAAACAAATATGTTCACAACATTAAGCCATCTTTGGTAGACATTTGTTTAGCCGAAAACAAATGCCACCGGTTAAGGGGTTATAACACAAAGTAGGAGATTTCAAAATCTCCCACTTAATCTTGTATCTTCCTTGTCTTCATCTTGCATCTTCATCATTTACAAAAAATATATCCTTATACATTTCTTCTGAAAAATGAAAATACAACCTAATCTATTTTACATACCAAATATAAAATAAATTACATAACCAAATGAATAAATATTACAAACCAAATGAATGAATTAATATTACAAACCAAATGAATAATTAATCAACCAAACAAGCATTCATTCAAACACAAGGTCATGGCAATGATTGTGAACTTTAACATACAACCAAACATGACCAAAATGGAAGAACCCAAACCCATTTTTGGGTCTCCCAAATTCGGCCAAAAGGAGAACCCACCCAAACCCAAACATTTTCACATTCTACTCTCATGCATGTTAATAGAATGCAAAGTTGGTGGGTTTTAAAGACCATATATAAGAAGCATATTTCATAAACTTCGGTTCTAGATACCATTGATGGAATTCAACATAGCAACAAGTTCTTAATGTTAACATTATCACAAAAACCAATTGATTTATAGTTATAGCAAGCGGAAGCATAATTATTAAGAAAACAAGTTCATATGTTTAACCATTTTTGGTGAATCCCATGTAAATATCAAGTTATGAACATATGCTTACATATAAGAACAGGAGAGTAGAGATTATACCTCCTCAAGTAAATTGAGGGCTGTTTTGAACAAGCAAGATGATGATGAAAATGAAGCAACAACAACCTCTAACTTAAAGCCTCAAGTGTGTAATACCCATAAGCTTTCAATCACCAACACCTTCTATTATTTGGTTAGGATTTTAGGACACTTGATGAACTTAATTAGCAAGCAAAACTCTCCTCTCCTCACCCAAAACTTTCGGCCAGCAGACCCCTCACCACTATTAGAGAGTTATTTTTGAAACTTAGTGTATATTCTTGGTCAATGAGAGAGTTTTAGGAGGCAAGCATGCTCATAAGTATTTGTGTGATCTTGAAAGCAACAAAACAAGGCATGGGGTGTCTCCTTGAAGACCCCAAAACCGTCCCCCATTAGGTTTTATAACAAGATTTATATTTTATAAAACTTATTATAAAATACCTTGCAATAATATATAAAACTTGTTATATAAAACATGCATTTGTTAAGTTACTTACATTTTATAAACCAATTTATAAAATATAACACAACATAATTATTTAAACCTATAAATAATTAAATATAAATTATCCAAATAATGTATCTCAAGTGATGATATTTTAGAAAACCGATTTTCTAAAGTTCAAGTGTCGCGTATTTATTTAACGATCCAATCGTTAAGATTAAATACATATAAAATGTCGGTAAGCTTGTTATTGGGTATAACCCGACTTGGATCATAATATATTAGCCACATTAATTTAATATGTCTTTCGGGCATACGAAATACCTTCATGTTTATAATTATTTTATCATTTGATTAAGACCAGTTTGTGACAATGGTCACAGAACAAGTTCATTTATTTAATTTGGACTCTGTTAGGGCAGTCAAATTAAGTACGAAAGATATCAGATAACTGGTAAAAACCCGTGTGTGATAGGGTATGGGATTTTTAACCCTTTTATGAGTATAGTACAGCTCACTTTCTCCATTTTACTGGAATTTTCCAAACACCCGTACACTCTCAATCTCGTTCCATCAAACCCTAGATTTCCAATTTGTGTTCTAGAGCTCAAATCATTCATATCATCTTGTTCCTTACAGTTTACTGAATCTTTTGAGGTAAGAATCAAAGTGTGTCAAGCTTTAATCTTTGAGAAAATGGGGTTTTTGTGTCAAGTTCGTTAAAAGTGAAATTTAGGTCAAAATGGTTGATTTTGATGTTGTTTGTGTCAAAATCTTTTGGGTTTATGTTTATTGATGTTTAATGTACTTGATTTGGTCAGTTTTGAGGTAAGAAACGATCTCTAGAGCAAGAAATGATGAATTTTGGGTTAAACCCGTAGCTGTGTTCATCTTCTTCATCAGATGAACACACTCGGCCGAGTGTCTCCTGACACTCGACCGACTATTTAGACGATCGACCGGTTGAGTAACATACTCGACCGTGTGTGAGTCTGATTTTTGATCTGATAATTTATTTAGTCAGTTCACCGTGTGAGAAGAAACTCGCCGAGTGTGTGGACATAGTCGACCGACTGTGTGAGTCAGTCGACCGTGTGTCTTTGAGAGTAGAATATTTTACTGAGTGTGATACCTAGTCGTTATGTTGCCCGCATGACTTATGATAATCAGGATGTAAATTCTGAAATTGTGTAAGTGTTAGGTGGACTTTTAGTGGCGCTTTTTGATACTGATTTATTGTACTGTGATGTTTCTTGCTAACGAATAGAAACTAACTTAAATTGCCTTATGTTCAGATGATAAGGATAAGGAAGCCGCTCATTGATAGATTATCTGAGCTAGTTGCTGGTATTCGGTGAGTGAGTCTATCTCCGAATTGAGTATTAAGTAGCTGACAAGCTACTTGTTCAGACTCTTTATTATTATGTTTATACTATGTATGAATACCATGTGTAGTTAGATATTTCCATGCTAGTTAGGACGATTGCATGAATGATTATCTGTGATCTTATGTGCGCATTGTTAGTTAGACACCAACCGAGGCGGCATGGTTGGGAACCCACTGAGGCGATAAGGTAGGGTTTGTGTGAAGTCAACCGTGGTAGCCTGGTCGGGGCATGATGTTACTGATTGTCTAGTATAGCATAGAAGGACGCATGTGTTGTGTCTGGATGGTTATGTAGTGGAATCAGTAAAGCGGACTATCGGTAGACTGTAGCCTGATCAGCTAAGTCGTGTGCTGTACAAGCCGCTGATCCTTATATTTTCAGTTATTGTGATATGCTAGTTCAGGACGTTAGCATAGTTGTAACCCCTTGCATGTTCAGTTGCTTATGCTTGGTCTGTTAGAGAGTATCCATTCACTTAGAAGTTGTGCTAATTCCCCCACTTTTCCACTCCTTGCAGGTTTAGGTAATGCTGCTTAGAATGGGTTTTGCGGACGGGTTAGAAGACATGTTTGACTACGAGCTTACTCTGATGTGTTCTGATTTTGTAACATTTTTATGTAACACCGTCTTTTTTGAATGTTGTAATAAAGTTAACTAAGTTGATTTGTTAACTATGACTTGTAAACATTAACCAGGGATACCTTGGTAATTATATGTACTTCCGCTATGTTTTTTAAAAAAAATTAGGGTTTTACAAGTTCGTATCAAGAGTGTAGTTTAGCAGCAAGTACGTGCGCGTATTTGTCCCTAAACCCTGAGTTAAGTCAAACATGTCTGTGGGATGGGGCTAAGTGAATGTAGGACGTTGTGCATGTTAGTGTTTAGTAAACTAACAGTTATCCACTAAGCTTTTGTGTGAGTGTTTTGTAGCACATATGGCAGATAACAGGGATACGAATGCTACAAACCCGATCCACCCCGAAACTTTCAGTGCTCCAGATGAGGAGGAGGTTTACCAGGCTGAATATGTGCACGAACTTGAAGGTAAACTCAAAGAAGCTCAGGAGAAGATTGCTGAGCTTGAGTTAGCTAGACAGTCGGGTAATGAGGATACACCACCAGGTTTTGCCACTGCTCAGTCGCACACCATACCGCAGATACACCAAAACCAGTACCAATACCCATTACAGAATCAGTTCCCTCACTACATCACGCCACCACAATATAACTACCAGTACCCAAATCCAATGATGATGAACCAAGTCCAGCCACCCATATATCAACAGTCGTTCCCACAACAGCAATTCCAAAAACAATAACAATAACAGCCACCAAAAAGATGTACCTTTAAACATCTGAGATTGTGGACTGTCTCCCTACTCAGGTAGTTCTGATCCAACCACGACTCTCAACTGGTTAAGGGAGGTAGAAAAGGCATTTGAGGCGTGTCAGTGTGAGTCAGAATTGAAGGTGACTTATGCAAGCAGGTTTTTAAAAGATAGAGCAATGGTGTGGTGGGACTCTGTGATAGCTAGTGTTCCTCCAGAGCAAGTTAGAATGATAACTTGGGAGCAATTTTACGCGAAGGTATGTGAACAGTACTGTAACATGTTCGACATGAATAGAATTAAGATGGAGTTCCTAGAAATGCGGATGACATCACAGATGTCAATTGATGAGGTAATTGAAAATTATATGGATAAGTTGAGGTTTGTACAACAGTGGGTGCCGGATGAACAATCAAGAATCCAACATTTTGTGAACATGATATTTCCAGAATACAGGACATTTGCAAGGTCTGCACCGACGTTACCTCATGCTTTTGTGATGGAAAAAATGGTGGAAAGTGATGTAAGAGCAGCGAGGGGTATGAATGTGGGTAACGTTGTATCACAGGGTAGTCAGGCTACCAGTCAATACTGCTCTAGGTCTAAGAAATTTTTTGGGTATAGACAAAAGGGTAAAGGTAATCAAGCAAGCACAGGGTCTGGTTTAGGAAAGAGAGAATGGTGTAAAGGTTGTAAGTCTTCTCACTGTGGGCAATGTTCTGAGGTGACTAGAAGATGTTTGAGATGTGGTATGGTAGGTCATGAATCTTAGGGGTGTTCCTTCAGGGAGAATGTGTGTTGGAGTTGTCATCAACCGAGTCACCGTTCAGCAAGTTCTCAAGCGTCAAAGGGCGCAAGTTCTGGGGTAGGGTCAGGGGTGCGTTCGGCATCTGTCGGGGGTTCCACAGCTTCTAGTGGACAGAAGAGAAGAACCCGCTGACCGCAGAAGCAAGGGCCTTTCAGATGACAGTCGAGGCCGCAACTAATACCGATGACATCATAACCGATATGTTCTTGATCAACTCAATACCTGCTAGAGTATTGTTTGATTCAGGTGCAAATAGGATGTTTATGTTTATAGATTTCTGTACAAAGTTAGGGTTACCTGCTACTGTGCTACCTGAGCCTGTTAGAGTAGAGGTAGCTGATGGTAAGACGGTTCTAGTCACAATGTATGTGTCTGGAGCTAGTAGAGAAATTGATGGTAGACCGTTTACTATGTCCAATTTAGTTTTTCCTATCCCTAGTTTTGATGTAGTGTTAGAGATGAGCTGGATGAGCCTATATAAGGCCCACATTAAGTGTGATAAGAACATTGTGACCTTCCGTCTGACTAATGGAACGAGTTGTAGCCCGAGGGCAACGGGGTGGGTTCAGTTTTCCGTTGATATCTATGATGAAGGCGAAGAAGTCACTTTCTAAGGGGTGTGTGTCTTTTATGGCTTATGTTATTGATGCTAAAATAGAAAAGAGATCTGTTACCGATATTCCAGTGGTTTCGGAATATCCTGAGGTATTTCCGGATGAGTTACCGGGATTGTCGCCGGTAAGAGAAGTAGAATATAAGATTGAGTTGGTTCCGGGAACAACTCCAGTAGCTAAGGCTCCTTATAGGTTAGGACCTTCTGAAATCAGAGAGATGATGTCTCAAATACAAGAATTTTTGGACAGAGGGTTTATAAGACCGAGTTCCTCGCTGTGGGGTGCACCAGTGTTGTTTGTAAAGAAGAAAGACTATACTCTGAGAATGTGTATAGATTAGCTGGAATTGAATAATAAAACGGTTAAGAATAAGTATCCGTTGCCTAGAATCGATGATCTCTTCGATCAGCTTCAGGGTGCGTCGTACTTTTCGAAAATAGATCTTAGATCCGGGTATCATCAGGTTCGAATTGAAGAATCAGATATACCGAAGACAACGTTCAAAACGAGATATGGGCATTACGAGTTTTTGGTTATGCCATTTGGGTTAACAAATGCTCCGACAGTCTTCATGGATCTAATGAACAGGGTTTGTAAACCGTATTTAGATCAGTTTTTTATTGTGTCTATCGATGATATATTAGTATATTCAAAGACAGAGGATGATCATGCGACACATCTTCGATTAGTGTTAGAGTTGTTAAAGAAAGAGCAGTTATACGCTAAGTTCTCGAAGTGTGAGTTTTGGCTTCAAGAGGTGCAGTTTCTGGGTCATGTTATCTATGAGGCAGGTATTAAAGTGGATCCGTCGAAAATAGAAGCATTAATGGGTTGGAATTCACCGAAGACGATGACAAAAGTTAAGAGTTTCTTGGGTCTTGCGGGATGTCATCGCCGGTTTAGAAAAGATTTTTCTAAAATAGCGATTCCGTTGACTAAATTGACTAGAAAGGATGTAATATTTCGATGGAGTGACCAACAGGAACATGCCTTTCAGACTCTGAAATAGTTGTTGTATCAGGCTCCAGTGTTAGCATTACTAGAGGGTTCAAACGACTTCGCGGTTTATTGTGATGCCTCAATTGCCGGGTTGAGGTGTGTACTAAAGCAGAGAGATAAAGTTATTGCGTATGCTTCTCGTCAGTTAAAGACACATGATCGTAATTATCCGGTTCATGATTTAGAAATGGCTGCAGTGATATTTGTGTTGAAGTTATGGAGACACTACTTATACGGTACAAAGTGTGTTATATGTACAGATCATAAGAGCCTCCAATATATTTTCATGCACAAAGAATTGAATATGCGACAGAGACGGTGGATTGAGCTTATAAAAGATTACGATTGTGAAATAAAGTATCATCCGGGCAAATCGAATGTTGTTGCCGATGCTTTGAGTCGTAAAAAGACCGTGGAGACCGTGAAATTTATGAGAATTGAAATATTTTCAGACCTTATTGGACAGATAAGATAGGTTCAAGCCCAAGCTTTATTGGAGGAGAATTTAAAGATTGAATTGATGACTAAAATAAAAGACCAAGTGACTGATGATTCTCGTGGACTTAAAATATTTAAGAACCAAATTTGGGTGCCTATGCTTGGAGATTTAAGGAAGTTGATCTTAAATGAAGCACACAAGTCGGGTTTGACTGTCCATCCGGGTAGTACCAAGATGTATAATGAATTAAAACCAATGTATTGGTGGCCGACAATGAAGAAAGATGTTGCTCAATTAGTAGAAAGATGTCATGTTTGGGCCCAGGTTAAAGCTGAACATCAAAAACCCTATGGATCGTTACAGCAGTTGAAAATTAAAGAGTGGAAATGGGATCATATTACGATGGATTTTGTAACCAAACTACCTAGATCTCAGAGAGGAAATGATATGATTTGGGTAATTATCGATCGACTGACAAAGAGTACACACTTTTTAACTACAAAAGAGACAGCCTCATTGAGTAATTTGGCAGAGTTGTACTTAAAAAGATAGTTAGTCGCCACGGGGTTCTGTTGTCTATTATATCTGACATGGATTTTAAATTTGTATCTAACTTCTGGAACAGTTTACAGAAAATTTTAGGAACAATGGTAAATCTGAGTACAACGTATCATCCACAGACCAACAGCCAAAGTGAGCGAACAATACAGACACTAGAGGATATGCTTAGGTACTGCGTATCTGAGTATAATGTATCATGACTTACAACAATACTTATCATTCGAGTATTGGTATGCCGCCTTATGAAATGTTGCATGGTCGCAAATGCAGAACACCGACTTGTTGGTTAGAACCCGGTGAGAAATAGTTTGCAGGTCCAGAATTAGTTCAGATAACAGCGGACAAGGTAGCGATAGTGCGTGAAAAGTTGAAATCTGCACGCGACAGACAAAAACTGTTGAAAGGGTCCGTTCATATACATTATAAACGATTCACAATAGTTGATTACATCGCAAGGTATTTGACCTCTATATGATACATTTTACAAACATTGCATTCGTTTTTAAAAGACAAACTTTCTTTACAACGAAAGTTGACGGCATGCACACCATTTCATAATACATCCAACTATAATTGGCTTAATAATAATCTTGATGAACTCAATGACTCGAATGCAACGTCTTTCAAAATATGCCATGAATGACTCCAAGTAATATCCTTAAAATGAGCTAATGCACAGCGAAAGATTTCTTTAATACCTGAGAATATACATGCTTTAAAGTGTCAACCAAAAGGTTGGTGAGTTCATAGGTTTATCATAACAATCATTTCAATATATTAATAGACCACAAGATTTCCGTTTATAAATATATGTACACTCGCAAGTGTATAAAAGTATTCTATAAGTTGTAGTCACCCGGTAACAAGCCTTAACGTTCATGTTTTACCCTCTGAAGTACACCAGATCAGGTGTGTTTAAAATAACCTCGAAGTACTAAAGCATCCCATAGTCAGGATGGGGTTTGTCAGGCCCAATAGATCTATCTTTAGGATTCGCGCCTACCGTACATAGACAAGTAGTTTAATGTTACCAAGCTAAGGGTATATTTCTGGTTTAAACCCACGTAGAAATAGTTTTAGTACTTATGCCTATTTCGTAAAACATTTATAAAAACAGCGCATGTATTCTCAGTCCCAAAAATATATATAAAAGGGAGCAAATGAAACTCACAATACTGTATTTTGTAGTAAAAATACATATAACGTCTTTTAACAAGTGCAAGGTTGAACTCGGATTCACGAACGTATCAATATTGAGATTCAATATTGCAGGAAAGTACATAGACGCAACGGAGATGATAAACACTAGATTGACCTCACGAGCATACCCATGAACCATACACATCACCTCCATAGCTATAACCCATAATTTCCTTAGCTTCGACTCATTCAAAAAACTATTTTGAAATCACTCGGACAGCACTCCGTCGTAATATTTTATGTATACTAATAATATCTTGACATAATACAAAGAAAATATATATGTGTAATTCGATTGAGAGAGTTTAGAGAAATATATTTTCAAGTTTCTATGAAATAATGAAACCTATTGAATTCTATTTATAACAGATTTTTGAATTATTAAAGTGAATTATTAAAGTATGAATTATTAAAGTATGAATTATTAAAGTATGAATTATTAAAGTGAATTATTAAAGTATGAATTATTAAAGTATGAATTATTAAAGTGAATTATTAAAGTGAATTATTAAAGTATGAATTATTAAAGTGAATTATTAAAGTGAATTATTAAAGTATGAATTATTAAAGTGAATTATTAAAGTATGAATTATTAAATTGAATTATTAAAGTATGAATTATTAAAGTTAAAGTAAAATAAAAGTAAAGTAAAGGTAAAGTTAAAGTATAGTAAAAGTATAAAACTATATACGTATAATACGCGTATAAGTATATATAATATTAATTTAAATCATTATATATATTTAATAAAATAAAATATAAATATCGTTATCTTTATCATACTGGTTAAGTAATGAGTTGTCAAAAGTGGTTCTAGATATTTATAAAAGATATATACGTTTTAATAATAAAGTTCTTTTTAAACTGAAAACGTTTTTTGTACTTTTGAAACTAAATTAATAGAATATTATGGAAACCAATTCTCCACTAACTTTTGTCTAACTTTCGTAAATGACACTTTTTGTTTTTATTTATAAATAGCTTTACAAATTATTCTGAATATCGTTAAGAGGAATAGATTTTCTCAAATCATAGTGGACCTCTCAACAGAGACTTGTAATCATAATTCAATGTTTCTGATAATTCAATCATTTAATAAAATTTTTTTATAATTTCATCGAAAATCATATTGAAACAAATACGTTCGTGTAAGGTATTATACGTTTAATACTTTATTAATATTCTCAAGTTATAATATATATATACATATACATATCTATTTATATATAACGGTTCGTGAATCGTCGGAATTTGGTCGAGGTTATAATGAATGTATGAACACAGTTTAAAATTCTTGAGATTTAACTTAACAAACTTTGCTTATCGTGTCGGAATAATATAAAGATTAAAGTTTAAATTTGGTCGGAAATTTCCGGGTCGTCACAGTACCTACCCGTTAAAGAAATTTCGTCCCCGAAATTTGATAGAGGCCGTCATGACTAACAATGAGAATGTTATTATAACGATTATAGAGTTTTATAATGTTCAAGAAGAATGGATAAAATAATTTGATTAATCGAAACGTGTGAGTGAAGTTATCGTAAATGAATGAAATAAGATAATAGTGATTCGTCGTATCTTTTGACGTCATCACGATTGATCTCCAAAAAGAAAATCTTTGTAATCTATATTGGATTTGATTATTCGGCGATTAAGGAAATTATGATCCTCTTCGAATTAATGCGATAATCCAATTTGATTTCTCTGTCGGATATTTCACTATAAATCCACCTCATTTGTTTTCTTACAACTCACACCTTCTCAACTCATATTTTAAAGTATTTGTCAATATGCTTCATCCAGTGCTGATTCTTGATATACTCCTCACTTTCATATCTATCGCTCTTCTTTTTCATCTGCCTCCGAAAGAATCTATTTACTTCTACTATACTCTTGGTTTTATAGTGTTTTTAGTTCTCTCGTGTCTTTATATTGCTATATGCATTGATATATACGGTTTGTGATTTCTGGGTTGTTGTTGGGTTTTATATCTTCCCTTATATTTCAAATTCCTTGCTTCTTCTATAATCATTGTCATCCCCAATTAATGCTCTCTTTTATTTGCTGCGATTTATACCCCAATTTCTATTTCGGAGTTTTGTCCGTTCGTTTCTTCTTCTTGCGATTAAGCACCGCTTGTAATGGTCCAGAATTCGCATATATGAATTTCGGAATGAACATTGTTAATGTTCTAAGAAGGAAGTTGTAATGGCACGATCTTGACTTGTCAAATTACTAGAATACCTCGAAAAAGGCCGAATCATCAAGAAATATTTTCTTGATATTTTAGAGGTTAAAGAGAATACAAGAGTCGTGTAACATAGCACATGATGACGTTATGATCTGTGAATCATCACGTTCCATTTAGAAACTCAGCATGACTTACTGTAATATAATCACGTTGATCAAGTGTCATTATATTATACTAGTTCATGCTTCAGTTCACAACACTACTTCAAAAATATTCCTATTTTAAATTCGAAAGTTTCAGAATTTAGAAACTAAAATAGTTTCTTTTATGATGTAATACAGACAGCACGAAGAGGTAAATGATTTCAGATAAGAATAATTATGGAAATATCTTCAGAAATATGGAGGATATTTATAATGAAAGATACGATGATATCTTAAAATTTCTAATATCAGAGGATGATGAAGAATATTGTCCGTAAGGGTTTAGAGTCAGGAGCAAGGTATTCAATAATGACTTCAGCAGACACGGAATCATTTGGATTCTTTGAAGGTAGATTTCGTCCTTGTGATTTATCCACAGCCTTCTTCATGGTTTGCTCAATCCGTATTTTTCAGTACCAAATATTCTCTTTTTCTGAGCTTTGCCAACACACCACTCTTTATCATCAAACTTTTTACTGTTAAGGTCGTTTATAGTTTTTGCTGCTTCATCAGTATTTCGAGAACTAGTTCGCAGTTTAGGGTGTTTTTCAGAAACTTCACATTCAAAGTATATAAGTCCAGAAGATAGACACATATAGTTGTTAGCGTAGACATGCTGCGAGATTTCAAAATACTGATTGCTAATTTCCGATGATTTGTATGGCAATTCTCGTTACAAGATGCAGATGAGTAAATGATGGGGTTTTGATAAATATAAAGATTTTTCGAAAAGTCAAAGATCAATGAAGTTATTAATAAGTTTACTGCTAATGTGGCGAGATATGAAAGGTTCCCCGGTAATATTGATGAAGAGGTAATCATTATAATAAGGCTTATTCAATTGAACAATTGAAGTTGGTTTGCTGGAGCTGTGACAAAACCGTCTATTTTTAGAAGGGATTGAAAAGTTATTTTAGCTAGTAAATGCCAAAAGGTCTGACATGGATACATGTTAAATTATGACTTTGGTTTCAAGAGTTTTTCAGGTACGTAACTGTGGATAACATGTGGTTGGATCATCATCTCGATTGTTCATTATTTGAAGTGTCTTCAGGTATTTCGAAGGGCTTGAACACAGATTATAATCGTTAATATACATACGATGTTCTAACACAGTTTTGAAGTTAAAGTATAGCTTTGAAAGATGTAAGAATCTAAGAGTGATGATACCGGTTATAACTTGAATTGAATTCGGCGATTTCAAAATCAGAATATGTAATTAGATTTTTGAATGAGTATGGTTGTTTTGATTTCTATAAAAGAATGTATATTGTTGTGAAAGTAGGGAGTATAATGGATGATTTGCTGAATCAGATTCGAAGAATGTAACATATTAATTGTGAATTTATATATCTCTCGGGTATTACCTACCCGTTAAAAAAAATTGTCACAATTAATATTTTGTACAAAAGAATTTTATTACAGTCTTTATGGAAATATATGTGTATATTTCTTCAGATGTAATATTGATTTAATGAGTTAATATTAAATTAAACTCACTTAATTTATGGTTAAGGCTAGGATAGATAATTTCTAAACTTTAGAAATTACATAATCGTCATAGAATGTTTTCCCAATGAAGTTATGAATCAATACTTCATCGTTGTGGTATTCCTTAGTATCTACAGGGCGTATGACGTCGATGCTCATGGGAGAGATTGTGAAGTTGAGGTTTGTGATGCGGTTGTTGTTGGTGGTGGTAATGGTACTGTTGATGTTGCTGGTGGTACTGGTTATGTTGTTGGTGCTGCTGCTGGTGTTTGTAACCTTTGCACCATATTCTCCAAAGTCACTACCCGAGCGCGAAGCTCGTTGACTTCTTCTATTACACCGGGGTGATTGTCGGTTCGGACGAGCGGATAAATAATATCTAGAATTTGGTGTAGTATATAATCATGACGAGATACTCTGGAAATGAGAGAGAAAATGGTGTTTCGAATAGGTTCACCGGTAAGTGCTTCAGGTTCTTCGCCAAGAGGGCAATGTGGTGGATGGAAGGGATCACCTTCTTCTTGTCTCCAATGATTAAGGAGGCTACGAACCCATCCCCAATTTATCCATAATAGATGATGACTAATTGGTTGATCCATTCCGGTCACACTGCTTTCGGAACTTGAGTGGGATTCCATTTCGGAATCCGAGGGACTTGAACTAATGACGAATTCCATTTCGTACGATTGAATAAAGAATTTTTCGATATGAAATGATTTTCTGGCTATCAGGTGGTATTCTAATTATATAGAGCAAAAGGTTTCGTAGATTATGGAGGAATTTACGGAATATGTCAGGCAAAGTTTACAGTAACAGATACGCTAAGATATGAATTAGCAGATACGCTAAGATATGAATTTTGTCTATACACTATTCATGCAATCAATGCAATAAGATGTGTCTAGACTAAGAATGATAAGCAGATAATTTTCGACAAAAATGATGAGCAAAACTTTTGACATGCAGACACGGTCGAAGTCCAGACTCACTAATGCATCCTAACGACTATCAGTTAGACACACTAATGCAGACCTGGTTCGCTAAGACCACCGCTCTGATACCAACTGAAAGTTGGGGATGCATCCCACTCAGTGCCTTCTCAGCTAACCGCCTATGACCACTGAGCGTACCTCAGACACTGATTTTATGGCCCGCCTCTCGGCAGTACAGCCAACCCTAATAGGGACCGCGAGGAGTAAGAGCCAATGCTTCGTCACAGGTAACACTGTGAGAACCTCCTCTACGATTAACCCGCTAATAAACAGCATTAAACCAGCTCTGATACCAACTGAAAGGGCCCGTTCATATACATTATAAATGATTCACAATAGTTGATTACATCGCAAGGTATTTGACCTCTATATGATACATTTTACAAACATTGCATTCGTTTTTAAAAGACAAACTTTCTTTACAACGAAAGTTGACGGCATGCACACCATTTCATAATACATCCAAACTATAATTGGCTTAATAATAATCTTGATGAACTCAATGACTCGAATGCAACGTCTTTCAAAATATGCCATGAATGACTCCAAGTAATATCCTTAAAATGAGCTAATGCACAGCGGAAGATTTCTTTAATACCTGAGAATAAACATGCTTTAAAGTGTCAACCAAAAGGTTGGTGAGTTCATAGGTTTATCATAACAATCATTTCAATATATTAATAGACCACAAGATTTCCGTTTATAAATATATGTACACTCGCAAGTGTATAAAAGTATTCTATAAGTTGTAGGCACCCGGTAACAAGCCTTAACGTTCATGTTTTCCCCTCTGAAGTACACCAGATCAGGTGTGTTTAAAATAACCTCGAAGTACTAAAGCATCCCATAGTCGGGATGGGGTTTGTCAGGCCCAATAGATCTATCTTTAGGATTCGCGCCTACCGTACATAGACAAGTAGTTTAATGTTACCAAGCTAAGGGTATATTTCTGGTTTAAACCCACGTAGAAATAGTTTTAGTACTTGTGCCTATTTCGTAAAACATTTATAAAAACAGCGCATGTATTCTCAGTCCCAAAAATATATATAAAAGGGAGCAAATGAAACTCACAATACTGTATTTAGTAGTAAAAATACATATAACGTCTTTTAACAAGTGCAAGGTTGAACTCGGATTCACGAACGTATCAATATTGAGATTCAATATTGCAGGAAAGTACGTAGACGCAACGGAGATGATAAACACTAGATTGACCTCACGAGCATACCCATGAACCATACACATCACCTCCATAGCTATAACCCATAATTTCCTTAGCTTCGACTCATTCAAAAAAACTATTTTGAAATCACTCGGACAGCACTCCATCGTAATATTTTATGTATACTAATAATATCTTGAAATAATACAAAGAAAATATATATGTGTAATTCGATTGAGAGAGTTTAGAGAAATATATTTTCAAGTTTCTATGAAATAATGAAACCTATTGAATTCTATTTATAACAGATTTTTGAATTATTAAAGTGAATTATTAAAGTATGAATTATTAAAATGAATTATTAAAGTATGAATTATTAAAGTGAATTATTAAAGTATGAATTATTAAAGTATGAATTATTAAAGTATGAATTATTAAAGTGAATTATTAAAGTGAATTATTAAAGTATGAATTATTAAAGTGAATTATTAAAGTGAATTATTAAAGTATGAATTATTAAAGTGAATTATTAAAGTATGAATTATTAAATTGAATTATTAAAGTATGAATTATTAAAGTTAAAGTAAAATAAAAGTAAAGTAAAGGTAAAGTTAAAGTATAGTAAAAGTATAAAACTATATACGTATAATACGCGTATAAGTATATATAATATTAATTTAAATCATTATATATATTTAATAAAATAAAATATAAATATCATTATCTTTATCATACTGGTTAAGTAATGAGTTGTCAAAAGTGATTCTAGATATTTATAAAAGATATATACGTTTTAATAATAAAGTTCTTTTTAAATTGAAGACGTTTTTTGTACTTTTGAAACTAAATTAATAGAATATTATGGAAACCAATTCTCCACTAACTTTTGTCTAACTTTCGTAAATGACACTTATTGTTTTTATTTATAAATAGCTTTACAAATTATTCTGAATATCGTTAAGAGGAATAGATTTTCTCAAATCATAGTGGACCTCTCAACAGAGACTTGTAATCATAATTCAATGTTTCTGATAATTCAATCATTTAATAAATTTTTTTATAATTTCATCGAAAATCATATTGAAACAAATACGTTCGTGTAAGGTATTATACGTTTAATACTTTATTAATATTCTCAAGTTATAATATATATATACATGTACATATCTATTTATATATAACGGTTCGTGAATCGTCGGAATTTGGTCGAGGTTATAATGAATGTATGAACACAGTTTAAAATTCTTGAGATTTAACTTAACAAACTTTGTTTATCGTGTCGGAATAATATAAAGATTAAAGTTTAAATTTGGTCGGAAATTTCCGGGTCGTCACAACTGTATGTTGATCCACGTAGACGTCCGGTAAACTTTGAGGTTGGGGATCGTGTTTACTTGAAAGTTTTGCCGTGGAAGGGAGTAATCAGATTTGGTAAACGAGGTATATTAGCTCCAAGATACAATGGGCCGTTCAAGATTATCACCAGAGTTAACGATCAGACAGTTGTGTTAGAACTTCCGGCAGAGTTGGCACGAATACACAACACCATTAACGTATGTTACCTTAGGAAGTGTAAGGTCTATGATGAGACCCAACTGGTTCTATTGAGTGATTTGAGGGTGGACCTGAATCAAAAGCTAGTAGAAGAACCGATTAGGATTATCGATAGAAATGTAACAATGCTAAGAAAGAAGAAGATCCATATGGTGCTTGTTGAGTGGAAGCGTAGTTTGGGATCAAACCTTACGTGGGAAACCGAAGAGCTGATGAAGGCTCGTTATCCACATCTGTTTGACCATGACCAGATTTCGAGGACGAAATCTCTTTAAGGGGGTGGATTTGTAACATCCTCAGATCGAGCCTAGACGTAAGATGACCTCTTTGCCCTTAGGCATAATTGTGAGATTACTTATGTCTTTATTTTAATTAAATATTTATTATTTTTATTATTTAGTAAAGACCAGTTTGTGACAAGGGTCACAGAACAGGTTCGTTTATTTAATTTAGACTCTGTTAGGGCGATCAAATTAAGTACGAAAGATATCAGATAACTGGTAAATACCCGTATGTGATAGGGTATGGGATTTTTAACCCTTTTATGAGTATAGTACAGCTCACTTTCTCCATTTTACTAGAATTTTCCAAACACCCGTACACTCTCAATCTCATTCCATCAAACCCTAGATTTCCAATTTGTGTTCTAGAGCTCAAATCATTCATATCATCTTGTTCCTTACAGTTTACTAAATCTTTTGAGGTAAGAATCAAAGTGTGTCAAGCTTTAATCTTTGAGAAAATGGGGTTTTTGTGTTGAGTTTGTTAAAAGTGCAATTTGGGTCAAAATGGTTGATTTTGATGTTGTTTGTGTCAAAATCTTGTGGGTTTGTATTTATTGATGTTTAGTGTACTTGATTTGGTCAGTTTTGAGGTAAGAAACGAGCTCTAGAGCAAGAAATGACGAATTATGGGTTAAACCCATAGCTGTGTTCATCTTCTTCATCTGATGAACACACTCGACCGAGTGTCTCCTGATACTTGACCGACTGTTTAGATGATCGACCGGTTGAGTGACACACTCGACCGTGTGTGAGTTTGATTTCTGATCTGATAATTTATTTAGACAGTCCACCATGTGAGAAGACACTCGACCAATTGTGTGGACACAGTCGACCGACTGTGTGAGTCAGTCGACCGTGTGTCTTTGAGGGCATAATATTTTACTAAGTGTTGATACCTAGTCGTTATGCTGCCCGCATGACTTATGATAATCAGGATGTAAATTCTGAAAATGCATAAGTGTTAGGTGGACTTTTAGTGGCGCTTTTTGATATTGATTTAATGTACTGTGCTGTTTCAGGTGATATGGATAAGGAAGCAGCTCAGTGATAGATTATCTGATGCTGGTATTCGTTGAGTGGGTCTATCTCTGGATAGAGTATTAAGTAGCTGAAACGCTACTTGTTCAGACTCTTTATTATTTTGTTTATACTATGTATGAATACCATGTGTAATTAGATATTGCCATGCTAGTTAGGACGATTGCATGATTGATTCTCTGTGATCTTATGTGCGCATTGTTAGTTGGACACCAACCAAGACAAGGTTGGGAATCCACCGAGGCGGCAAGGTAGGGTTTGTGTGAGGTCGACCGTGGTAGCCTGATCAGGTCATGATGTTACTGATTTTCCAGTATAGCATAGATGGACGCTTGTATTGCGTCTGGACGGTTATGCAGTGGAATCAGTAAAGCGGAATATCAGTAGACTGTAGCCTAATCAGCTAAGTCGTGTGCTCGTATAAGCCACCGATCCTTATATTTTCAGTTATTGTGATATGCTATTTCAGGACGCTAGCATAGTTGTAACCCCTTACATGTTCAGTTGCTAATGCTTGGTCTGTTAGATATTATCCATTCACTTAGCAGTTGTTGATGATGTAGCGTGAGGGTACGAAATAGTATTATTTTTACTAGGAAATACTACAAAATATGACACAAGTTTTATTAATTTACGGATGGGATATACCTAAACCTTGCTACAACACTATAGGCAGTGTACCTAATCGTAGAGTAGTGTAGTTTTTAGTAAGTCCGGTTCGTTCCACAGGGAGCTAGTGATTACGTACTATATTTTTATAAAACTATATTTATATAAATATATATATATAAGTAGTAATATTATTATAAAAGGGGGGTTTTTACCGTTTAATGACCGGTTTATCGATTTTATATTTTTAAGCGTAAAGATAAATGACAATAATTAAAGTGCGTAAAATAAATAAATGACGATAAATAAAATAACAATAAATAAAATTGCGATAGAATATGAAATAAAAGGATTATGCTTATTTAAACTTCCGTAATCATGATGATTGACGTTTTGATTTTAATTAATTGTTACTCGGGTTAATTGTCCTTTGTCATGGTTTATTTGATACCTATCTGGTTTTTATCCATAATAGTCCATCGGTCATAAATATAAAGTGCGAGTGTCCTCGTCAAATTACCCTTATACCCGAAGTCAAATATTCCAACTAATTAAGGATTTAAACTGTGACGCAGTTATCACTTCTGTCAACAATTACACCAGTTATCACTGTATGTAATCTACCCCTGTTTTGATTAGATATGAATATTAATTTACCCACTTGATCAGTTTGAATAATCAATTACCCAACCCGAATAATTAATTAAATGATTATAATAGATTCCATATGAACGTCACTAAATAGGACAACCATAATCATTATTAATTATTAGGATAATTAATTTGAAGATAGGTTCAACAGACTCCAATGAGTTGTCACTCAATTAGACAATACCCCCCATCTATTAATAGTCAATAGTCCAATTTCCACAAGTGTCGGTCTTTTGCCCAAACCTTAATTATGGTACAAAGCCCAATTACCCAATTTTAGTAATTAGCCCAACATCATGATTACTTCGTTTTAAATAAGCATAATAATAACTTAGCTACGAGACATTAATATAAAAAGGTTGAACATAACTTACAATGATTAAAAATAGCGTAGCGTTACACGGACAGAATTTCGACTTACACACTCAAACGATCTCTATCATAAATCTTATTATTATCATAATTTAAAATTAAAATTAAGATTATTGTTATATCTTATTACATTAACATTATGATAGAGATTTTTAGATATTGATATTGATAATAGATTTTTAGGATAGAAAAAGGGATGCTTTTTAAATGATCGATAATCATCGCCTTTTATAGGCAAAATATGAAATTGAATTTTCATTTACGACCCCTGAACTATGCTAAATTAACAACTTTTTATTATTTAATATTATTCTTATTATGAATTATTTAAATATTATATTTTATTCTTGTGCATAGTTGACTCGTAATTTTTACACCGTTGCGTAGAGCGTTGAGAGTTGACTCATGTCCCGGTTCCGGATTTTTGAACGTCCTTGCGTACTATTTTATATCGTGTACTTTGCGTTTTGTAACTTGTACTCTTGTCATTTTTAGACGTTCTTCATCAATAATTTGAACCTTTTTAATTGTATCTTGTACTTTTGAGCTTTTTGGACGTTTTTGTCTTCAATTTGTCGAATCTGCCTTTTGTCTTCGCACTTATTTAATATAAACGAATATCACTTGAAAATGGAACAATTGCAACTAAAATCTTGTCTTTCTTGGGGGATAATGCTATGAAATATATGTTCCTTTTTAGCCTTATCAATATCCCCACACTTGAGCGTTGCTTGTCCTCAAGCAATATAGTCTTGAAATACTAGAATCCCTTCTTTATTCTTCACACTTTGTACATCAGTGATTTTGATATGGCGGTATAAACAATGGTAGTAACGATATGGTTTACAGTCCCACATGACTATAAAAATTTAGATCCATTAAGGAAATTGGATCTTTATGAAAACATTTGATCTTTTGAAAATTCATTCTAGCTTTTACCCTAGATAAGTTTTCTGATTTGATCCATCATCGGTGTTGCAAAATATATTTGTGGATCAATATTTTGGCTAAAACTTTTAGGTTCGTGTAATCCACTGCTATCCCGGTATCGGAAAGCACACATCCAGTTTACTTTTTCCGTATATTACCTTTCGGTAAACTACCGTCCGGTTGTAAAGGAAAGCGATGAACAAGAAACTGTTAAGGCAATGTCCCGTGACATGCAGATGATTATGGTCTTATTAACGTGTCGGATGCTAGAACTATCCTTGGTAGGAGCGATAGTAAAGATCATCCTATAATTTTTCGGTCTGGCATAAGGTCCTGTCTCCGACCATGCTATGCAACCACCGTTCTTACGGTTGACACCCGATTTGGTTCAGGTGACCTAATGAATTCCAGGTGAATTTCTTAGGATTTTACGTTCAATGGTAATGAACGCATTGAAAATGGTTTTTCAGAAAACAAATCGGTTTGTATTTTTGATCAAAATATTTTCTCGTTCATGCTCGAGTTTAGATATCATCGAATTCCATGAGTTTGAATTCTCAATCTTTAAGGTCAATCTCTAGGATTGAGTATTATCAGTCTTAAAAGCTGATTTTTAATCTTTAAGGAGATTATCCTTTTCTGGGGATCTGATTCATTAGTCTTATCAAGCTAATTTGCACGGTGCCTCCCCATTGTACGAGATAAATCCTTCTCATGGTTAGGATAAATTCGACCACTTGGCGACCCTGTTTGATGCTGAGGTCCGTGGATTTCTTGCTGATTTTAGTGATGACTTTTCTAGATTTTTCGTCAACCTACAGCTGGTCTGGACGACAACTTCATGACCTAAATCAAGAAGCGCGTGTCTTTTTCGGAAGACTTTACTTCCTTTTAATGATGGAATTGATTCATCGTGTAGATCCATCTTTCTTTCAAATGTATTACAGTAAACCGGGTAAAACTGATTAGTATCGTCCAAAGCAAAAGTACCTGCAATAATCTTGTACAAAAATATGTGATATATGTTTTAAATTGAATAACTTGGTACATTCTTCCCACACTTAGTTTCTTTCTTTGCCTTTTTATTTTCTTCTATTTCATTTTAAATGAATTCAAGCGTTTTAGGGTGTTTCTCAATTTATGTCCTTTTCGAGGTAACGATAATTTCGGTATTATCACCTAGTTTTCATCGTTCATAAATATGTATAAACATGATTTTGAGTTCATTTAATTGAAAATTTTTCAAATTTTCACAAAATTTGGCAAATAAACTAAGTGTAAACCTGAGAGAATTTATAACCCTTCCCCACACTTGAGATCATGCAATGCCCTCATTTGCATGAAATCAGACTATAATTATAAATTCATGAGGGTGATTAGTGTAGAAAAGTGATTAAAAATACCCAGTTTGTAAGCATATTATTTTACATCACATTTGATATTTTGCGCCTTGTCATCAAAATTAGTAGCTTTTTGTTGAACTTAATGACAGTCTTTGAAAGTGCGCTGTTTTACCCTGTTGTGTACATAACATAAAATACAAACATATATACATATTTTTGAAGTTTGGTATATAACCCCTACGTTCAAAAATTAATATAATATTTTTTTTTTTTTTTTTTGCATACTTTAGATCAATAAAATTAAATGATAACAAAATTTGTCGCCCCGCCCTCGGGTAAAGCAATTTCGGCTCAACGACCTAGTCTTTAACTCACGACGAATTTTAGAAATCATTTTTTAAACTTAATGAATTAAAGTAAATTTTGTTTTTAAAATCACACAAAACTTAAATTTAAAAGGCATATTAATTAAAACCTAAAAAATAAAAATTCAGAATGGTGGGAGAAAACTAGTTCTTTAGTGTCTGCTAGCGGAAAAGACCAATCGGATTCCATTCTCGGAACTACACGAGAATAGAACAATTAACTCTAGACAGCATTTTCTTTTTAGAACATTTAAATCTCCCCACACTTAGGTAGCTGTGGTGTCGAAATTGTGATTAACTTCATCGTCAATTTCTCTTGGTCCATAATCAACTTGCATATCCGTGACTTTTTCTTTAAGCCATTGGTCGGATTCCTGTGTAATATCCACAATTTCAACTAGTTTCTCCTTTTCTTTAGGTGATAGATTGGATACTAACCGGTTACATAACTTAAAGTTCCCCTTGGTTCTAGCATCGCGAATCCGTTTAATAAGTTTCTTCATTGAACTATTAATAACGGGATCATTTAATTTCGTATCAACAACGGGGTTCTTTGTTATCATGTCATCATTAGGTGTTACTTCATTTTCCCCACACTTAGGCGTTTCATTATTGCTAAGTATTACCGTTGGAGTTGGTAAAAGCACATGGTTCTTACCAATTGTTTTTACTGGTTCAACGGTTTTGGCTGGTGGAGATTTAGACTTTCGAATCATAAAGGTGATCGATTTGTCACCACTTTTAAGTGTCATTCTTCCATTTCCTACATCAAATAACGCCTTGGTGGACGCTAAGAATGGCCGACCTAAAATTAGAGGAATGTTTGGGTCCTCTTCTATGTCAATGACAATAAATTCGACTAGAAAGGTTAAATTGCCTACTTGAACGGGTAGGTTGTCAGCAATTCCAACTGGGTGCTTAATGGTTTGATCAAAGAGTCGAACACTCATATCCGTTGGACTTAACTTACCTACACCTAATCTCTTATATAAGGAAAGAGGCATAACACTTACACTTGCACCTAAATCTGCTAGTGCATCATACATGACACAATCACTAAGTAGACAAGGAATAATAAATTCACCCGGATCACCTACCCTAGGTGGAGGTTTTGGTGGAACTGTCTTCACCGGGTTTATATTTACGGCTTTTGTTTCTTGCACTTTCTTATTCTTTTTCTTCTTCTTCTTTCCAGAGGTATCACAATCTTTATTACCTATCAGTTGCTCATACTCAACTCCTTTTCTTGGAAACGGGATGGGTGGTTTGTATGGTGCCACCACTGGCTTTACATACTCGGGTGGTGGTGGTGTAACTTCTTCATTGTTACTCTCATCTAAAACCTTCCCATCTTCTGGTGCTGGTTTTTCAGAATTCGTTGAAACCATATTAACATTCTCATTCCGAGGATTTACTTCAGTATTACTCGGTAGCTTTCCTTGTTCCCTCTCACTCATCATGCTAGCAAGAGTACCTACGTGTTTTTCTAGATTCAAAATGGAAGCTTGTTGAGTTCTTAATGACTGATCAAATCTCTCGTTCATTTGGGTTTGAGTTTCAATAAATTGTGTTTGAGATTCAACTAGCTTGAATACCACGTCTTCCATATTTGACTTTTTCTCTTCGGTTTGTTGTTGTGGTTTATATAAGCCAGGTCTTTGTTGATTGAAAGTGTTGTTTTGAGTTGGTTGGTTATTCGAACCTTGTTGGTTATACCAGTTATTTTCGGGTCCTTTTGGATTGTAAAGAATGTTTTGATTTCGATTAAAGTTTAGCTTTGGCGATTGATAATTATTTTGATAATTATTTCCAGGCCTTTGGTTCATATAGGAAACATTCTCTCGTTGTTCCAATGCTGGTTCAATGTGACAATCTTTCAATAAGTGTGGTCCACCGCATAGCTCACAACTGATTCGTATTGCGTGAATATCTTTATTCATCTTTTCCATTCGTCTTTCGAAAGCATCTATTTTTGCTGAAACGGAATCAAAGTCATGGCTAGAATCGGCTCTAGCCACTTTAGATGAACGAAAAATATCTTTTTCTTGGTGCCACTCATGCGAGTGGGAGGCTGTGTTATCAATAATTTTGTAAGCTTCAGTTGCGGTTTTCTTCATAATGGAACCACCAGCTGTTATGTCGATGTCTTTTCGTGTAGCAACGTTGACACCTTGGTAGAATATTTGTACTATTTGGTAAGTGTCTAAACCGTGTTGAGGACATCCTCTCAACATCCTTCCGAATCTTGTCCACGCCTCATATAATGTTTCATTTGGCTTTTGCGCGAACGTAACAATTTCTCCTTGAAGTCTCACGGCTTTAGATGCCGGAAAGAATTGTTTAAGAAATTTTTCAACTAAAACATCTCATGTGTCAATCGCCCCTTCAGGTAACGATTCTAACCAATCTTTGGCTTCTCCCTTTAAAGTCCAGGGAAACAACATGAGATAGATCTGCTCATCTTCCACTTCTCGGATTTTGAATAGTGTACAAATTCTTTTAAACGTACGAAGGTGTTCGTTAGGATCTTCATTCGGTGCACCACTGAATTGGCATTGGTTAGTTACCATGTGTAGAATTTGTCCTTTGATATCATAATCTGGCGCATTAACTTCTGGCTTAATAATGGCGTGACCTTGGCCCGTGCGTGTGGCTCTCATTCGATCTTCCATACTTAGAGGTTCCGTTACTTCCATAATTGAATTTGTTGAATACGAATCACTAGAGGATTCTGATTTAATGGTTTGTGGCTCAGGAGGAATAATTAGTGGTTCAAGATCTTGGAATTGTCCTTGAATATGCTCCGGGTTCTTAATTGTGAAGTCGGGTTCAAAAGATGGATTATCGGAAATTTGAGTTGGAGTTCTTGTTTGACTAGATGACGATTCTAAAGAAAAATCAACGGCGACAATATTTGCTAGATGTCTTGATCGAGTTACAGGTGGTGAATGTATGAAAGGTGGTGAACGTTTTGCTCGGTACATTCACAGAATATCCTATTAGTTATAAAAATAGAAAAACTTATACAAGTTGTCCAATTAATAGACTTTTCTGATTTTGCTCACGTTTCGAATAGCCAAAAGATGCAGCAGAGGGGCAGGATTCGTTTGGTCTCAATATAATTGAGGACTGTTTGGCTCCAATAACCCGGTCCACGTACAAATCCAACTATTACTACGAACCAGAAAATTTTGATGTCTATCAATTTAACCTCTTAAAATAAATTTTTGTAATTTTAAGAAATTTAGATAAGAAGTAGAATAAAAATCTATGTCCTAAAACTAGAATAGCGAGAAATAAGAAAGAAAAAGATTGCGCGTCGAAAAAGGTCGAAAAATAGGCGTCGAAAAATAAAAAAAAGAAAGTAGCGCGAAAAACGGCGTCGCAAAATTCTAAAGCACCTAAAACTTAGTCTAAGGAATAAGCACTTAAGGGATTTTACGGCAAAGCCTAAAAATTCTAGAAGTAAAAATAACTATGGCAAAACTAAACTTAATACTAAAAGTTGCGACTATAGTCTAAAAATCTAAAGGTAATAAAACTAAAAAAAAACATTTTTTTTATAGACAAAATCTTAAAAAAATATATTTTTTTTTAATAATTTTTTTTTTTACGTTTTTGTTTTTTTTGTTTTTTTTAGGTTTTTTTTTTTTATTTTTTAAAACGATTTTTTTTACAAATTAATAATTTTTTTATAATTATTATTTTTTTTTCAAAACTTTTTTTTTAATTCATTTACTATTCATGAATAGTAAATGAAAAGAAATTAATTAATTTACTATTCACATGAAAGCGATATGATAGAAATTATTAATTACAAGTTACATAATATACCCCTGAAGTATTTAATAAATACGACTTTTTAAAATTTTACGTATCAAATTTTGATTCTAAAATATTATTATATTATTATATTCTATTTCAATATTATTATATTATTATATTCTATTTCAATATTATTATATTATTATATTTTATTTCAATATTATTATAATTAAAAATATAGCGTTTTAGCGCTCCCCGGCAGCGGCGCCAAAAACTTGATGATGTAGCGTGAGGGTACGAAATAGTATTATTTTTACTAGGAAATACTACAAAATATGACACAAGTTTTATTAATTTACGGATGGGATATACCTAAACCTTGCTACAACACTATAGGCAGTGTACCTAATCGTAGAGTAGTGTAGTTTTTAGTAAGTCCGGTTCGTTCCACAGGGAGCTAGTGATTACGTACTATATTTTTATAAAACTATATTTATATAAATATATATATATATATATATATAAGTAGTAATATTATTATAAAAGGGGGGGTTTTTACCGTTTAATGACCGGTTTGTCGATTTTATATTTTTAAGCGTAAAGATAAATGACAATAATTAAAGTGCGTAAAATAAATAAATGACGATAAATAAAATAACAATAAATAAAATTGCGATAGAATATGAAATAAAAGGATTATGCTTATTTAAACTTCCGTAATCATGATGATTGACGTTTTGATTTTAATTAATTGTTACTCGGGTTAATTGTCCTTTGTCATGGTTTATTTGATACCTATCTGGTTTTTATTCATAATAGTCCATCGGTCATAAATATAAAGTGCGAGTGTCCTCGTCAAATTACCCTTATACCCGAAGTCAAATATTCCAACTAATTAAGGATTTAAACTGTGACGCAGTTATCACTTCTGTCAACAATTACACCAGTTATCACTGTATGTAATCTACCCCTGTTTTGATTAGATATGAATATTAATTTACCCACTTGATCAGTTTGAATAATCAATTACCCAACCCGAATAATTAATTAAATGATTATAATAGATTCCATATGAACGTCACTAAATAGGACAACCATAATCATTATTAATTATTAGGATAATTAATTTGAAGATAGGTTCGACAGACTCCAATGAGTTGTCACTCAATTAGACAATACCCCCCATCTATTAATAGTCAATAGTCCAATTTCCACAAGTGTCGGTCTTTTGCCCAAACCTTAATTATGGTACAAAGCCCAATTACCCAATTTTAGTAATTAGCCCAACATCATGATTACTTCGTTTTAAATAAGCATAATAATAACTTAGCTACGAGACATTAATATAAAAAGGTTGAACATAACTTACAATGATTAAAAATAGCGTAGCGTTACACAGACAGAATTTCGACTTACACACTCAAACGATCTCTATCATAAATCTTATTATTATCATAATTTAAAATTAAAATTAAGATTATTGTTATATCTTATTACATTAACATTATGATAGAGATTTTTAGATATTGATATTGATAATAGATTTTTAGGATAGAAAAAGGGATGCTTTTTAAATGATCGATAATCATCGCCTTTTATAGGCAAAATATGAAATTGAATTTTCATTTACGACCCCTGAACTATGCTAAATTAACAACTTTTTATTATTTAATATTATTCTTATTATGAATTATTTAAATATTATATTTTATTCTTGTGCATAGTTGACTCGTAATTTTTACACCGTTGCGTCGAGCGTTGAGAGTTGACTCATGTCCCGGTTCCGGATTTTCGAACGTCCTTGCGTACTATTTTATATCGTGTACTTTGCGTTTTGTAACTTGTACTCTTGTCATTTTTAGACGTTCTTCATCAATAATTTGAACCTTTTTAATTGTATCTTGTACTTTTGAGCTTTTTGGACCTTTTTGTCTTCAATTTGTCGAATCTGCCTTTTGTCTTCGCACTTATTTAATATAAACGAATATCACTTGAAAATGGAACAATTGCAACTAAAATCTTGTCTTTCTTGGGGGATAATGCTATGAAATATATGTTCCTTTTTAGCCTTATCAGTTGTGCTATTTCCCCCACTTTTCCACCCCTTACAGGATTAGGTACTGCTGCTTAGAACGGGTGTTGCGGATGGGTTAGAAGACATGTTTGACTACGAGCTTACTCTGATATGTTCTGATTTTGTAACATTTTTATGTAACACCGTTGTTTTTTAATGTTGTAATAAAGTTAACTAAGTTGATTTATTAACTATGGCTTGTAAACATTAACCAGGGATACTTTGGTAATTATATGTACTTCCGCTGTGTTTAAAAAAATCAGGGTGTTACAGACATCTCAGGTAATATAACACGGACGTTATATACATAACCGTAATAGATGATATAGAAATGTCGAGAATTTCAGAAGTCATGGGTGACATCCCTCGGTTTCACTAACCGAGGTGGTATTATAAAAATATACTCGCATGAGTCGGAGAATACGTTTAATCGAAATGGGATTTCCTCCTGGAGTCAGAACATAAGAGAGATGTATGTTTATGATAACGATATTCGCACTTATGATACAAATAATCACATATAATATAACATGTCAAACCAAAACCACAAGCAGGAATAAAATGATGATGATAGATAGACAGATGATATAAATAGAAATAAATCATCCATAACTGAAATGTAAATAATTCATAACAAAATCCCCCGGTAAAACTCCGTACATCCCATAAGAATATGAAATAAGGAAATAAGTCCATGAAATAAACAAATCATTATCTATCACCTCCCCTCACATCTTCCTCGAACAAGTACAGGGAGAGGGACCATCACTCCTCTTAGCCTCGGCTAGAGCCGCCTTGAGACTTGATATCCTTTCCTCGTACTGTGCAAAATGCTCCAGACACAGCTCAACTAGTGCTTCAAGCTTTCCTTCCAGCCTGCACGTGTACTTACTTCATGCCGCCACCTACTCTTGTAACTGTTCGGTCGTTTCCAGATGTCGTGTAGCCCTCAGGATCTCGCTAATAGCATTAACACGATCACATATAAACATGTTCATGTTGGTGTGAATCCTCTCCTAGGTGGTGATGTAGTCAGGACCGTTAGGTACCGGAACAGGCTCAGGTTCCATTCTTGAGTTAGTTAATTCCTCGGAGCTTGACATCTAGCATGACAGCACCAGCACGAGAATAGAGAAAGATAAGATAAGAAGAAATCATGGTTAGTCACGTAAATTACATGCATCTATATATATAGCAGAGATGGTGTTAAGATCTAACTTATAATAAATCAGATAATGTCCGTTTAATGCATAATAATACTATAATGATAAAAAGGTCAGGCTGTAGACTAGACTCGAATGCATCATATTTACCCAGGGTTGACCACATTATGACCGCCTAGTTCCCTACAACTAACGATCCGTACCAACTGTGACGACCTGCCAAATACCCTTAAGGGCTCCGTCACTTGGTCTCACAGCTTGATCATAACTCTAAATGAATTTAATAAATAACATTGCATTCTTTATTTAAAAATGATTTCCTGTAAAGGAAACCTGTCATAAATGTAAGTTTAGAAAAACTAACATGAGTAACTAACAAAAGTTGACCAAAACTGAGTCAACAAACACCCACAATTTAATGTAACCAAAATATAATGCAAGTTTAAAAGTTTAACAAAAGCTGCCAACATATATGCTGACTCTCTAAGCACAGCGGAAGCAATCAATCAAGTATCCGAGAAAACATGCGAGTAAACTGTCAACAAAAATGTTGAGTGAATTATAAGTTTAAATAACGAATAAGATTTAGACCACAAGATTTTAAATGTTAGAAAACATAAAAACATTATTCCATTAATCCGTGAGCCACCTGGTAACCACTTAACCATTCCTTACCCTTAACATACAACAATATACACTGAACAGGTGTATCTTCAAAAAAATACGAAGTACTAATACATTCCGATTATAAATTGCTAGCGCAACTAGCACGAATTGAGGCTGTCAAGCCCGATAGATCTATCTATAGGATTCGCGTTCACCAGTAGAAACCAGTGATTACAGTTACAGATTAGGGAATATTTTTGTTCAACTCACAATGAATAATTTAAATTAATTTCCACTTGTGTCTAAAATGTAAAACAAAAGTTGCATGTAATCTCATCTCAAAAATACGTTAAAATAGTATAAAAATGGGACTATAACTTACCTTAAGCAAACGAAGCAAAAAGGAAACAGGTATGTGAACAGCAAAGGTAAAGTGATCAAGAATGATCACAACTCCGACCTAAAAATAAAGCAGGTAGTTATAAATAACTAACTTAGGTCAAGTCTTAGCATGTTAATCCTAGTACTTGTTGTAGCAAAGCAAAGAATATCAATCGTATGATTCGGTATGATCAGGACATCGTATAATGCGTACTTTCTTTTTTTAGAAAGTTTCTATTTTTAGTAAGTTTTCATTTTTGGAAAGTTTCTATTTTTGGAATGTTTTTTTGTTTAGAAAAGTCAACAAAAGTCAACTGTAAGTCAAAGTCAATTGAAGGTCAAAGTCAACTCAATTCAACCTTGGTCAAACTTAGTCAACCTTGAAGTTTAAAGTGTAAATCATATTAATAATACAAGTTATAATATTATTTGAAATAATATTTGTATAAACTAGCCATATCATAAGTTTAATTAAATTAAATTGAATTATAAAGTTAATATAAGTTTAAATGATATAATAGATATAACATAAGTATTTAATTAATTAATTAAACTTTAGTCATATCATAAGTATTATTAATTAATAATGAATTCTTAATCATAATATAAGTATCTTAAATTAATTATGAAATGTCATATTATAATTATTAAACCATAAGTATTTAATAATTAAATTGTATCATAAATAATTAATAACTAAGTCTTATAATAAATAAATAATCTTTAATATAAGTCTTGATATAATAATCTTATATCATAAGTTTTAGACTTAACATAAGTCCTCCATTAATAATAATTGTATTATTAAATCATAAGTTTAATTATAGCAATAATTAAATCGTAACATAAATATTAAATGATATAATAATTATATACCATAAGTATTAATTATAATAATTACCTTTATAACCTAAGTAATTTAATAATAATGAAATTCATTATTCATATAACCTAAGTTAAATTTCATAACATAAGGTTCATTAAAACTTCACCGGGTCATATTTTGAGCCTCGGGTGTCAGTTTTTGACGAATCTTATATATATCCTGGTCTAACAAACCATCCTGACACCTTAGGATGCTCAAGAACATCCCAATTCAGTCTCCAAAGTCGTGATGAACTTAAACGCTCCGTCCTAATCCATCTGGAAGAAGTCTTCAACAGTTGGTCACATTGCGAGGTTCTGACCTCTATATGCCATGAAAGACTCCATGTCATATGAGCAAATGCACAGCGGAAGATTTCTTTCATACCTGAGAATAAACATGCTTTAAAGTGTCAACCAAAAGGTTTGTGAGTTCATCAGTTTAACATAAATAATCATTTCCATCATTTTAATAGACCACAAGATTTTCATTTTAATTTCTCATAAATATACGTCCCATGCATAGAGACAAAAATCATTCATATGGTGAACACCTGGTAACCGACATTCACAATATGCATATAAGAATATCCCCATCATTTCGGGATCCTCCTTCGGACATGATATAAATTTCAAAGTACTAATGCATCCGGTACTTTGGATGGGGCTTGTTGGGCCCGATAGATCTATCTTTAGGATTCGCGTCAATTAGGGTGTCTGTTCCCTAATTCTTAGATTACCAGACTTAATAAAAAGGGCATATTCGGTTTAATAATCCAGCCATAGAATGTAGTTTTAAGTACTTGTGTCTATTTCGTAAAACAGTTATAAAAGCAGCGCATGTATTCTCAGTCCCAAAAAAAAAAAATATTGCGAAAGCATTTAAAAAGGGATTAATGAAACTCACCATACTGTATTTTGTAGTAAAAATACATATGACTATATTGAACAATGCAGGGTTGACCTCGGATTCACGAACCTATATCATTTGTTTATTTATTAATATACATAATTGTAATCGGATAAGTTTATATATATATATATATATATATATATATATATATATATATATATATATATATATATATATATATATATATATATATATTTCATTTCTATATTAATAATGTATATATATGCTTCATATATTCATTCTGTATATAAAAATATTAATTTTTGTTATATTATATGTATTAAATATATCATTTGTTTTAAAATAGTTATTATAATAATATTATCGTAATATTAGTAATGGTAAAAAATAATAATAGTAACAATAATAGTACATATACTAGTAGTAAAATGATAAAAATTATATTTTTAAGTGATGATAATAATATTAGTAATAATATTAATAATAATAATATTAATAATAATAATAATAATAATAATGATATTCATAAATTCTTAATAATAATAATACTAATAATAATAATATCAATACTTAATAATAATAATTACAATATTTACAATCATGATACATGTAATAATAATAATCATTAATAATAATAGAAATAAAATAATAAAGTATACCCTTTAAAATCTTTGAGTAAAAGAAATGCTGCAGTCGGGACTCGAATCCGTGACCTCTCGCTAACTCGACACCACACCAAACCCAACAACACCTTAAACCATTCCGCTACTTCTATTTTTATGTTACAGTTTGTAACCCATATTTATTTAATCATTTATCTGACTCGCCCCAACTTAATCATGGCCCAACAGATCAAGCAACTGGATCTCAGCCCATCATAAAAACGCAAATTGATCTCGGCCCATTAGATTAATAATATTAAGTCCATTAATGATAAAGGCTTAAGTCTAATAACTTTGTAAACTGATACATCGATCGTTAATATGAAGAAGATACGATCCTATTAACCCTAACCTCATCTTACATTCGTCGTTAACATATCCCAATATCATCATCGCCATTTAAATCTTCACTTCTGTATCAATACCATCATCATCAAACACTTATCATCGTTAACATCATTCATATATCATCATCATGTATTGATTATTATTATCATCACGAGTATAACATCATCGACATCACCTTATGTATAATCATCGAATTTTATTGCAACATTACCATCATTATCAACCGTAATCCTTCACCATTATCATTGTTGCGGTGAAAAAAGAAAAGATAAATAAAAAAAATAGAAAAGAAACATAGTAGCAGCAATATTTGTCGGCCATGGCTGCTGTTTACAGTGGGTTTGCGTGGTCTTGGGTGTAGCGACCCGACCAAATCATGTTTGACGGCGCCGTCTACGTAGGTCCCATTACATGGTCATAAGTCTTTAAGACAAAGTTTGACCGAAAATATGTCGCATTCATTTCATAAGTGTGGATGTTTCAAAGTTTACAAAAGTAGTTTCCATAACTAGTACATAACGATGTTTAAAGTACAAATGAAACACGTGTGACACAGTTTAAAGTAGTCAAAAGACGCTCCACATATGCAAGTATACTCGACATCTAAAACAAGTATCAAAAGAATGAGCGGAAGCATGTATCACCTAATGTTCAAGGACCTGAGAAAAACATAGAAATCTGTCAACGAAAACGTTGGTGAAATCATAGGTTTAAGTAAGTGAGTGAGTAAAAGTAAGTCGAACCACAAGATTTGCATCATTGATAAATAGTAATACATTCTAAAAGTTAATATTCACGAGCACCCAATTATCAAGGCTTAACGTTTCCTTCAATAGTACCCCATCACAATAGTGTTAGAACATACACTGTTTCCCGAAAATATATTTCATCCGAATAACGGTAGCGAACAGTCCGAATGAGGGTTTGTCAAATCCATATGGCCATACAACATAAGTTCACGCCTACACTTTCACCCTGCAAGTGTAACTAATGATAATCGAATTGAGGATTTTGTTCTAAACTCGTATGTAGAATGTTTGTTTTCCTATACTTGTGTTCACTTAGTTAAAAAGAAACGTTTATGTTTTCTCATCCCAAATGTAAGTTCAAACGAGTAAAACTGGGACTATGATCTCACCTTGAGCGCAAGAGTAAATAAGTACTTCGACAAGTAACGTGTACAAAGAACAATGCTAGTCTTGACCTAAACAAATAGGTTGTATCAATATCGATAGTCACGATTGGTCAAAGATGTTCAATTAGTCCTATGGCTCAATACGACTCGATTATGCAGCATGTGAATCAAATTGTCAAGTTTCATGCAAGATACAAGTATAAGATCATGTTAGAAAGATTGCATAATCATTTGGTTAAGTTTGATAAAAAGTCAAACTTTGGTCGGTCAAAGTCAACGAAAAACTCAACGCGTTCGGGTCGGGTCCCGAACTATTTTTCAGTGCTAATTATTCATATATAAACATGTTAGAACAAGTCTCATGTGAATCGGAGGTCCATAGGGTGCCAAACATTTTTCATATAATTGACATGTAGGTCAGAACCTGAACACGCCTTAGGTCGCGCCGCGACCTAAGGTGAAACGACCCGACCCAATCCATAGGGACGAATACAATAACATATGAGTACATCGCGAGGCATTTGACCTCTATATGATACGTTTTATAAACATTGCATTCTTTTGAAAAGATATACCATAAATGAATATTTAAAATTCAATGTTTTCGACATCTGATGATTTCTACATATAGACAATCACCGTAAATAACAGTTTACAAGAATACTTTCGTTGACAATGCAGTCAAAATAAATACACGGTGATGATTTTGTGAATGCAATGCTTCCTTGAATAAAACATGTATGACTCCATGCACATGGTTTCTCTAACATATATTCAAACAGCGGAAGACTTCTAGGAACCTGAGAATAAACATGCTTTAAACGTCAACATAAAGTTGGTGAGATATAGGTTTAATGCTAGCAGTGTTATAAATATAGACCACAAGATTTCATATACATAAACGTTTTAATAAAAATATTCTAAGTGGTTGAGCACTTGATAACCATACTTAACATTTAATCAATGTCGCATATTCCCTTTATTATGAAATCTCACTACACTCTACCAAGTGTAGTCACTGAAACGAAGTACTGTGCAACCGTTGAATACTGGTCGTCCAGTCCGGTTGGGGTTGTCAGGCCCGATAGATCTATCAACAGGATTCGCGTTTACAATACCACATGTAAATAGTAGTTACCAAGCTACAGGGAAGTATGCCAGTGGTACAACTCAACGTAGAATATATTTTTTTTTTCATTTGTGTCCATAACGTAAATCATAAAATGCATGTATTCTCATCCCGAAATATTCAGAGTTTAAAAGTGGGACTATATACTCACTTTTGCCTTGAAGGTATTTAACTCGACTTGGTCTCCGATAGATATCACGAACCTAACCATATATATATAATATATCAACATATTTTCTTTTCAATTAATCGTTATATATATATATATATATATATATATATATATATATATATATATATATATATATATATATACTTATAATACTTTTAATATTTTCTTAGTCCGTAGTTAGCAGTCCAATGTTAGTGGTCCACAATTAGTTGCTCAATAAAATAAATAAAGACCCCATCGTATTCGTATTGATCAGAATTAATCTCGACCCATGGTACCATGTTGTCAAATGACGTATTGCGTACATAAAGTACCATGTTGTCAAATGACGTGTTGCGTACAATCATGAGGTCTTATGATTAATCTTATCGTATTGTTTACGGGTGGTCCTGAAATATATAAAATCAAATCATAAGTAATAATATATAAAATATCATATTAATTAGAAAAGATATGATTAATTTACTTTATCTCCAAATATTTTCGTAGCTAAACTAGCTTCGGATACCCAATCTTGTTTTAGTCGTAGTTTCTTCATTACAACTCCGTTTTTGTTGGTTCAACTTGCCACTTCCTTGGATCGAGTCAAATTTTAAGAATATGAACTGAAAATACCTTAGTTTGTATTCAAAATCACAGGTTATAGGTCAAACTTTGGTAAAACTTATGAAAGTGATCATTTTCCATCATAAAAACAACATTTAATGATCATTTTTCTAAAAATACTTACACTTTGAGTTAAACCATGAAATTTTTATGTGTTAACATATTCATAATAAATATCATTTTTCCAGAACATGAACTTCCAATTCAAAGTTCAAGATGGTTTTTAATTATCCAACCCAAAACAGCCCCCGGTTGCACTCCGACGATGTAGATTCAGTTTTTAAGGTGTTCTTTGTAAAACCAAGTTATATCTTGTTAAGTTAGCATATCATTATGATATATTACAGGTCTTGAAGTGTTTTAAAAGTTAAGTTAGAAGGATCTATTTAGTTTGCAAACAAGTTTGAAATCATTCAAACTATGTTCTTGTTGTTAAAATTTTACAACATAAAATAAGATAGCTATATAATTATGAATCGAACAAGATTATGAATAAGGTTACTACCTCAAGTTACTTGGACAAAGTTACTGTAAGAGATAAGAAAAAATCTTGGAATCAAAGAGTGGTGGAGTTAGATCAAAAGGTTGGAAGTATACTTCTTCAAATGGGTAGTTATTTTGATATGTTCTTGAAAGAGTTTTCTTATGGTGTTTAAGGCTTGTAATTGAAGCTAAATGATGGGGAAAATGCTTGGAGATGATCAAGTATGAAGTTAGGAGTATTTTGAGAGAGAAATGAGGGTGTAGGTATCAGAAAATGGAGTGAAGAAATGGTGTTCATTCATAAAAACGTTTTTAGTTTATAAAGAAAGAAAAGGATTCCTAATTTTGTTTTCTTACTAATAATTCATGCTACTTGACAAATCCTAGTTACCTCATATCTAGGGCAGTAATAATGTTGATTAGGATGTTGATTTTATGTGTATATACCAATAGTAAATACATATAGAAGTTGGGTATGATACAGGTACATATACCCTAGATATACGTATAGAAATCTTGAGGAAACGGAATGAGAATTCAAATATAGCTATCTTTTGTAAATATACTTATATTGTTTTATGTATTTAAGTCCTTAAAAAGTGATTAAATACATTATATATACGATACATGTATAAGCATTATAGGTTATAAGTATATATATTAAAGAATGTTACGTATAGTTATCGTTTTGAAAACTTAAGTTAGTAGTTTCAGAATATACTTATAACTCATTGTCATTAGTACACAATGAGATGTTAAACCATCCTTAGATCATGTTAAATATATATAAATATATATATATATATATATATATATATATATATATATATATATATATATATATTTACACAAACGTATAATTATCGTATGTTATATAGTTCGTGATATCATCGGTCAAATTGGACGGTCAAACTTTGTGTAAAACTCTTTTCAAAAACACAAGTCTCAACAATTTGGATTGCTTATAATGTTGGTAAGGTTTAATTTATGTAAATATTAATCTCATAAGTATAAAACGATTGGAAAAATCCGGGTCGTTACAGTACCTACCCGTTAAATAAATTTCGTCCTGAAATTTGAATGGGATGGTCATGGCTGACAACAAGTATGTTTTCATGATGTATACGAGTTGGAAATTAGAGTTTTATTATCATCAAGTAATATTGACAAAGCAATTTGATTTTTGTGAAGAGTACGAGTGAGGCTATCACCAAAGGGTGAAATGAGTAGGTATAGATTCGTCATATCTTTTGACGTAGATAGGATTGATTTCCAAGTTCAAGAGATTTGGAGTAAAATCTTCATAATGAGATTTGATTCTTCGATAATCAAGGAAATTAGAATCCGCTTTAAATGCGATCATCTATTTTGATTGCTCTGTCGGATCTTTTACTATAAATCCACCTCCCTTCATTTCCTTACAACTCATACCTTCTATTCTTCCTCCCTCAATTCATACTTTAAAACATTTATCAGTATGCTTCATCCAGTACTGATCCTGGATATACTCTTAACTTTCATCTCTGTCATTCTTCTTTTTCATCTACCTCCGAAGGATTTTATTTATTTCTACTATTACCTTGGGGTTATAGTATTGTTAATTCTCCCGTGCCTTTACATTACAATACGTATTGATATACACGGTTTGTAATTTATTTGTTGTTGTCGAGCTTTATGTTTTCTTTTATATTCAACAGTTCCATACTTTTGTTTCCTCTTCCCGACTTCGAGTCAAGCAAATAATGGTTCGGAATTCGTAGGTATGGATTTTGAAATAAACATAGTTAATGTTCTAAGAAGGAAATAGTAATTGCACGATCTTGATTTGGTAAGTTACCAGAATGTCCGAAAAGATAGAATTATCAAGGAGATATGTTCTTAATATGTTTGGAGATTGGGTAGAATGTAATAGTTATGTAACATGGCACATGATGACGTTATGATCTGTGAATCATTATGTTCCATTTTGAAACTCAGCATGAATTACTGTAATATAATCACGTTGATCAAGTGTCATTATATTATACTAATTCATGCTTCAGTTTCCAACACTACTTCAAAACATTCATATTTTAAACTCGAATTTTTTCAGAATTTAGAAACTAACACAGTTTCTTTTATGTTGTAACGCAAATATTGTGAAGAGATAAATGATTTTTGATGAGGATAGTTGGGAATATATCTTTAGGAATATCGGAGATATTTATAATGAAAAATACGATGATATCTTAGAATATCTAAGATCAGGGAATGACGCTGAAAATCTGTCTGTGAAGGTTTAGAATAAGGAGTAAGGTTCTTACTAACGGTTTCAGCAGACACTGAATCATTTGAATCCTTTGAAGGTAGATTTCTTCATTGTGATTTGTCCACGACCTCCTTTATACTTTGCTCAATCCGTTTTCCAGTACCAAATTTTTCGTTCGAGCTTTTCCAATCTATTATTCTTTATTGTCAAACTTCTGACCGTAATTGTTGTCTACTGTCTTTACCACTTTATCAGTCTTTTCCAAAACTTAATAGCACTAATTCGTAGACTGGAGCATTTTTTAGAAACTTCACATTTGAAATATGTAATTCTTGGGGATAGACGTTGTATATATATATATATATATATATATATATATATATATATATATATATAACTGCCGAAATAGAAATGCTGCGAGATTTCAAAATACCAATTGTTGATTCCGCCAAAGGGGTAACGAGTTGCTGGTACATCTGCTGATAATGTCGTGGAATATAAAAGGTTCCCTGGTAACAAAAGGGTAATCGTATGTATTACAGGTTATAATAAGGCTACTTCGAATGGAAAGTCGAGGTTGACTTGCTGAAACTGTGACAAAATTTGCTATTTTGAAAAGGAATCGCAAAGTTATTTTTGCTAAAAAATGCTAAAAGATTTAACGCGGATACATGTTAAATTATGTCCTTGGTTTCGAGAGCTTTTCAGGTGCAAGACTGCGGGTAATGTGTGGTTGGATCATCATCTCGATTGTCCATTATTTGAAGTGTCTTCAGGAATTTTGAAGGGTTTGATCATAGATTGTAATTGTTAATATACATATGATGTTTTAGGACTTTGAATGATACAAATATTTTCCTGGGTTTCAAGAATCGAATGATGTTCTAGCATAGTTTTGAAGTCAAAGTATAGTTTTGAAAGATGTAAGAGTCCTAAGAGTGATGTCTTCTGTTAAGTCTTGACTTGGATTTCTTTTTGTCGTAATCAAATTTGGATGAGAATGGTTGTTTTGATTTCTATGAAAGAATGTATATTATTGTGAAGGTAGTGAGTATAGTTGATGATTGTTGAATCAGAGTCGAAGAATATAATCATATTAATTGTGAATTTATATATCTCTCGGGTATTACCTACCCGTTAAAAAAAATTCACAAGTAATGTTTTGTACCAGAGAATTTTATTACAATCTTTATGAAAATATATGTACATATATATCTTCTTCAGATGTAATCATGAATTTAATAAGTCAATATAATATTAGACTCATTTGATTTTCGGTTTGAGCTAGAATAAGTAATCTCTAAAACGATTAGGAACCACATATTCTTCACAGAATATTAATGAAGTTATGGATCAATACTTCATTATTTATTCTTATATATATTTCCTTAGTGAATCATGCTGATACTCATTGAACTCTTGCTAACTTCGCAAGATATGAATGTTGTTTCCCAGTAAGCTTCGAGTACATTGAAGATGAAAGTGTAAAATCAAACATATTATTGAATAATACACTTGGTTTATTATAAAACGAAATTCATTGAATTGAAACAGGGATTGTAGTTAACGATGATTAAGTTGCTGACGAAGGACGTACATCATTGCATATTTGTAGTATGAATTTAAATGAGTAGTATCTACCCTTTTTCAATTCATACTTAATAGCTTAGTACGAAAAGATTTATTTTGGTTTCCAAATTCATATATATATAATATTTATATAAATTCTTCAGAAGAATGAGTTAATACTTCATAACTCGTTGATGCAATATACGCGTTATTGATGATGTCCACGGTGATTCTTAAACTGGTGGAGCTTGTGATGTTAAAGTTGCTGACGATTCTAGCGATGTTGACAGCACTGACTGTGTTGGTAAGGCTAAGGGTACTGCTGATGCTGTTGGTAAAACAAGTCTAGCTTGTACCTTACGCATCATTCTTGTCGGGGTTTCTACTCTTCCTTTTATCATTTATGTCCACTCATCTGATTTATGGTTAAGGCAGAAATAGGTAATCTCTATGTCTTTAGAGATTACATAATCACCATAGAATGTTTCTCCGATGAAGTTATGAATCAATACTTCATCGTTTGTTGTTGTTGGTACTTCTTGGTATCTATGGTGCGTGTGACGTTGATATCCGAGGTACGGATGGTGATATTGAGGCGTGTGATGCGGATGTGATTGTTGGTGGTGGTAATGATCATGTTGATGATGGTGATAACGTTGATGCTGGTAATGCGGCTGCTGCTTAGGGTATTGAGGCTTGCGATGTTGATGTTATTGACGGTACTGGTTATGCTGCTGATGCTGCTGATGGTGTTTGTAACCTTCATACCATATTCTCCAAAGCCACTACCTGAGTGCCAAGCTCGTTGACTTCTTCTATTACACCGGGGTGATTGTCTGTTCGAACGAGTGGATAATAAAATCTAGAATTTGATGTAGTATATAATCGTGACGAGATACTCTGGAAATGAGAGAGAAAATGGTTTCTCGAACAGGTTCGCCGGTAAGTGCTTCAGGTTCATCGTCAAGAGGGTAATTTGGTGGATGGAAGGGATCACCTTCTTCTTGTCTCCAATGATTGAGGAGGCTACGAACCCATCCCCAATCCATCCAAAATAGATGATGACTGATTGGTTGATCCATTCCGGTCACACTGCTTTCGGAGCTTGGTATTCCATATCGGAATCCGAGGGACTTCAACTAGTGACGAGTTCCATTTCGTATGATTGAATAAAGGATTTTTCGATATGAAATGATTTTCCGGCTATCGGGTGGTATTCTAAGTATATAGAATATCCACATATATAGAACAAAAGATCTCATAGATTACGGAGGGATTTACGGAATATGTCAGACAAAGTTTACAGTAACAGATATGCGTAGATATGAATTAGCAAATACGCTAAGATATGAATTTTGTCTATACACCATTTATGCAATGAATACTGTAAGACGCGTTTAGACTTAAGATGATAAGTAGGTAATTTCCTACAGATGATAAGTAGATGATTTTCGACACAAAATGATAAGCAAAATTTTGACATGCAGACACGGCCGAAGTCCAGACTCACTAATGCAACCTAACGACTTATCAGTTAGACACACTAATGCAGACCTGGTTTGCTAAGACCACCGCTCTGATACCACATGAAACGACCCGACCCAATCCATAGGGATGAATACAATAACATATGAGTACATCGCGAGGCATTTGACCTCTATATGATACGTTTTATAAACATTGCATTCTTTTGAAAAGATATACCATAAATGAATATTTAAAATTCAATGTTTTCGACATCTGATGATTTCTACATATAGACAATCACCGTAAATAACAGTTTACAAGAATACTTTCGTTGACAATGCAGTCAAAATAAATACACGGTGATGATTTTGTGAATGCAATGCTTCCTTGAATAAAACATGTATGACTCCATGCACATGGTTTCTCTAACATATATTCAAACAGCGGAAGACTTCTAGGAACCTGAGAATAAACATGCATTAAACGTCAACATAAAGTTGGTGAGATATAGGTTTAATGCTAGCATCGTTATAAATATAGACCACAAGATTTCATATACATAAACGTTTTAATAAAAATATTCTAAGTGGTTGAGCACTTGATAACCATACTTAACATTTAATCAATGTCGCATATTCCCTTTATTATGAAATCTCACTACACTGTACCAAGTGTAGTCACCGAAACGAAGTACTGTGCAACCGTTGAATACTGGTCGTCCAGTCCGGTTGGGGTTGTCAGGCCCGATAGATCTATCAACAGGATTCGCGTTTACAATACCACATGTAAATAGTAGTTACCAAGCTACAGGGAAGTATGTCAGTGGTACAACTCAACGGAGAATATATTTTTTTTTCACTTGTGTCCATAACGTAAATCATAAAATGCATGTATTCTCATCCCGAAATATTTAGAGTTTAAAAGTGGGACTATATACTCACTTTTGCCTTGAAGGTATTTAACTCGACTTGGTCTCCGATAGATATCACGAACCTAACCATATATATATATAATATATCAACATATTTTCTTTTCAAGTAATCGTTACATATATATATATATATATATATATATATATATATATATATATATATACTTATAATACTTTTAATATTTTCTTAGTCCGTAGTTAGCAGTCCAATGTTAGTGGTCCACAATTAGTTGCTCAATAAAATAAATAAAGACCCCATCGTATTAGTATTGATCAGAATTAATCTCGACCCATGGTACCATGTTGTCAAATGACGTGTTGCGTACATAAAGTACCGTGTTGTCAAATGACGTGTTGCGTACAATCATGAGGTCTTATGATTAATCTTCTCGTATTGTTTACGGGTGGTCCTGAAATATATAAAATCAAATCATAAGTAATTATATATAAAATATCATATTAATTAGAAAAGATATGATTAATTTACTTTATCTCCAAATATTTTCGTAGCTAAACTAGCTTCGGATACCCAATCTTGTTTTAGTCGTAGAGTCTTCATTACAACTCCGTTTTTGTTGGTTCAACTTGCCACTTCCTTGGATCGAGTCAAATTTTAAGAATATGAACTGAAAATACCTTAGTTTGTATTCAAAATCACAGGTTATAGGTCAAACTTTGGTAAAACTTATGAAAGTGATCATTTTCCATCATAAAAACAACATTTAATGATCATTTTTCTAAAAATACTTACACTTTGAGTTAAACCATGAAATTTTTATGTGTTAACATATTCATAAGAAATATCATTTTTCCAGAATATGAACTTCCAATTCAAAGTTCAGGATGGTTTTTAATTATCCAACCCAAAACAGCCCCCGGTTGCACTCCGACGATGTAGATTCAGTTTTTAAGGTGTTCTTTGTAAAACCAAGTTATATCTTGTTAAGTTAGCATATCATTATGATATATTACAGGTCTTGAAGTGTTTTAAAAGTTAAGTTAGAAGGATCTATTTAGTTTGCAAACAAGTTTGAAATCATTCAAACTATGTTCTTATTGTTAAAATTTTACAACATAAAATAAGATAGCTATATAATTATGAATCGAACAAGATTATGAACAAGGTTACTACCTCAAGTTACTTGGACAAAGTTACTGTAAGAGATAAGAAAAAATCTTGGAATCAAAGAGTGGTGGAGTTAGATCAAAAGGTTGGAAGTATACTTCTTCAAATGGGTGGTTATTTTGATATGTTCTTGAAAGAGTTTTCTTATGGTGTTTAAGGCTTGTAATTGAAGCTAAATGATGGGGAAAATGCTTGGAGATGATCAAGTATGAAGTTAGGAGTATTTTGAGAGAGAAATGAGGGTGTAGGTATCAGAAAATGGAGTGAAGAAATGGTGTTCATTCATAAAAACGTTTTTAGTTTATAAAGAAAGAAAAGGATTCCTAATTTTGTTTTCTTACTAATAATTCATGCTACTTGACAAATCCTAGTTACCTCATATCTAGGGCAGTAATAATGTTGATTAGGATGTTGATTTTATGTGTATATACCAATAGTAAATACATATAGAAGCTGGGTATGATACGGGTACATATACCCTAGATATACGTATAGAAATCTTGAGGAAACGGAATGAGAATTCAAATATAGCTATCTTTTGTAAATATACTTATATTGTTTTATGTATTTAAGTCCTTAAAAAGTGATTAAATACATTATATATACGATACATGTATAAGCATTATAGGTTATAAGTATATATATCAAAGAATGTTAAGTATAGTTATCGTTTTGAAAACTTAAGTTAGTAGTTTCAAAATACACTTATAACTCATTGTCATTAGTACACAATGAGATGTTAAACCATCCTTAGATCATGTTAAATATATATAAATACATATATATACACAAACATATAATTATCGTATGTTATATAGTTCGTGATATCATCGGTCAAATTGGACGGTCAAACGTTGTGTAAAACTCTTTTCAAAAACACAAGTCTCAACAATTTGGATTGCTTATCATGTTGGTAAGGTTTAATTTATGTAAATATTAATCTCATAAGTATAAAACGATTGGAAAAATCCGGGTCGTTACACTGGCTGCTACGCCGCGGCATTTAACGGGTGCTGGTACCTGGTCAGTTTCAATTGTTCAAGTCTTTTTCCGAACTTCGAACAAACACAAATCACAAACCGTAAACACTTATGACTCGCACCTTATATCGTTGGCAAGCTCTTTTGACAAGGAAGACAATTAAGTACATTTCACCAACCGAAAACATTATTTGCAATAACCGACTTTTCAAATCAAATGATCAATCAATGCACACATTTAATGCTTCAAATTTTATAGGTGCACATTTATGATTCGGGCATTTAATGCATACATACAACACGCCATTTTGTAGGTAATCGAGCATACAATACAACTAACTACTTACCAACAATAATTCATGGCATTCAATGCATCAAATATTCATTTCAAGCTTATCAAACCCTAACTCAAATTCACCAAAATCACTAATCAAGTTTATGGAGTTTTCTCAAGCAACCTACACATCAACTTGATGCTAGTGATACTAGGAACACATTTAATACATGCATTTATGACATTTAACAACATTCAAACAACCAAATCACCAAATCAAACACACCAAAGTTCATACTCAAGCTAGCTACTTCAAATAACGAAATCGAGCATATAAATCATATAATCATGTTAGACTTGAGCCATAGACACTAATTAACAACTTTATAACTTAAAAACATCAAGAACACAAAATCTAGTGATTTTAGAAAGTTACCCAAATGTAATAAAATTGGTATGGAATCGAAGAGGAAGTAGCAAGGATTCCAAATATGTAATTTGTTTCGATTGAAGCTTGCTTGAACGAATTTAGATGATGATTCTTGAAGATGAAGATTTAGAGAAAAGTTGAAAGTATTAAATGAAAAGTGAAAATGAAAATGGAAAATAATGGGTGGAGGAGATGGAGTGTTGACCATTTGACCTAGTCAAATGTTTGGCACTTGGGCAAGTTTGGTCCCTCTAGTTCCATTCGGGTTCATGAATTACCTAACGAGATAATTTAAAACGCATATTAACGAGAGATGTTATAAACATATAACGGACTTTAAATAATTAAACGGAAACGTAAACGGAAAAAGGCGGGATGTTACATTACCTACTCCTTAAAAGAAATTTCGTCCCGAAATTTAAGTAGGCGTAGTAGTCGTTGTTTCTTCCTCGGAATCTTGCGTCTCCGGAACCGGGAACAAGTGAGGGTATTTCTTTTGCATTTGATCTTGCCTTTCCCAAGTAAACTCGAGCCCCCTTTTGGCGTTCCAACGGACTTTAACAATCAGAATTCGGCTTTGTTTCAATGTCTTGACGGAGGTGTCCACAATTTCAACCGGTTCTTCCATAAAATGAAGTTTGTCATCAATAGTAAGTTCCTCGAGAGGGATGATGATATCGGGTTTGGCAAGACACTTTTTCAAGTTAGATACATGGAAGGTAGGATGAACGGAGTTCAATTGAGGCGGAAGATCTAAACGATAAGCAACGGTTCTAATACGCTCTAAGATTTCGAAAGGACCAACATACCGCGGATTTAGTTTCCCACATTTCCCAAAATGAATGACACCTTTCCAAGGTGCGACTTTTAACATGACGCGGTCACCGACTTAAAATTTGAGGTCGTTGCGTCTTTTGTCGGTATAGCACTTTTGACGACTCCGGGCTGTCCGAAGCCTATCTCGGATTTGTACGATCTTCTCGGGGGTTTCGTGAATGAGTTCGGGTCCGGTGATTTGCACGTTGCCTACCTCGGCCCAACAAAGAGGTGAACAACTTTCGGCCATATAGCGCTTCAAAAGGTGCGGCTTTAATACTCGCGTGATAACTATTGTTTTAGGAGAATTCGGCGAGAGGTAAGTGCTTGTCCCAAGCTTTTCCAAAATCAACCACGCAAGCTCGTAACATGTCCTCCAAGGTTTGAATTGTGCGTTCACTTTGTCCATCAGTTTGAGGATGATATGCGGTGCTCATGTCTAAACGCGTTCCCAACGCTTCTTGCAAGGTACGCCAAAATCTAGAAACAAAACGGCCATCTCGGTCGGAGATAATCGATAAAGGTACACCGTGTCGGGCTATGATCTCCTTGATGTAAAGTTGTGCAAGTTTTTCCATTTTTTCCGTTTCTTTCATGGCGAGTAAGTGTGCGGATTTGGTGAGACGGTCCACAATGACCCAAATAGTATCATAACCGCCCGGCGTTTTCGGTAGTTTGGTGATAAAATCCATCGTTATCCTTTTCCAGTTCCATTGCGGGATCTCGGGTTGTTGAAGTAACCCGGACGGTCTTTGGTGTTCGGCTTTGACTTTAGAGCAAGTCAAACACTTGGCAACGTAAGTAGCTACGTCCCTTTTGATGTTCGGCCACCAATATTGTTGTTTTAGGTCGTGGTACATCTTATTGGCACCGAGGTGGATCGAGTATCGTGACTTATGGACATCATCTAATATATGACTTCGTAGGTCTCCGTATCTAGGCACCCAAATCCTTCCGGCGAAATATCGAAGTCCGGTCTCCCTAACTTCGAATCGAGAGACGAGAATGTTCAAGAGCTCGTGTGAAACGTTTTCATCCTTGAGAGCCTCATCTTGGTCTACCCGAATTTGGCTATTAAGGTTGGTGTGGATGGTGATGTTTAAGGCTCGGACACGAAGAGGCACCGCTCTTTCTTTTCAACTTAAGGCATTGGCTACTACATTTTCCTTTCCGGGATGGTAACGAAGCTCGCAATTGTAATCATTTAAGGTTTCAATCTACCTTCGTTGTCTCATGTTTAGTTGCTTTTGGTCGATGATGTGTTGAAGACTTTTGTGATCGGTAAAGATAGTACTCTTGGTTCCATAAAGATAGTGTCTCCACATTTTTAGTGCAAAGACAACGGCTCCGAGTTCGAGATCATGTGTTGTGTAGTTTCGTTCATGAATTTTGTGTTGTCGAGAAGCATATGAAATGACTTTCGTTCGTTGCATCAACACACACCCAAAACCATGTTTTGAGGCGTCGCAATACACAACAAAATCATCGTTGCCTTCGGGAAGTGACAAGATAGGAGCGGTGGTTAGCTTCATTTTCAAGATTTGAAATGCGGATTCTTGTTCGGTTGCCCAAACGAATTTCCTTCCCTTATGAGTTAATGCGGTTAGAGGACGAGCGACCAAAGAGAAATCTTTGATGAATCTACGATAGTATCCGGCGAGACCCAAGAATTGACGAATGTGAGTAGGAGTAGTAGGAGTCTCCCATTTACTAATGGCTTCGATTTTTGATGGATCGACTTTAATACCTTGGTCACTTACAACATGACCAAGAAATTGAACTTCCTTCAACCAAAATTCACACTTGGAGAATTTGGCATAGAGTCGTTCTTGTCTTAAAAGTTCAAGCACAAGTCGAAGGTGTTCCTCGTGTTCTTCTTCGCTTTTAGAATAAACCAAAATATCATCGATGAACACGATAACGAATTTGTCAAGATACGGTTTGCGCACGCGGTTCATAAGATCCATGAACACCGCCGGGGTGTTAGTGAGACCAAATGGCATGACAAGGAATTCATAACTACCATAACGAGTTTGGAAAGCGGTTTTGGAGATATCTTCCCCCTTAACTGAAATGTCCCGTTCTTATTGATTAAAAACGTTCCATATTAATTGATTTCGTTACGAGGTTTTGACCTCTATATGAGACGTTTTTCAAAGACTGCATTCATTTTAAAACAGACCATAACCTTTATTTCATAAATAAAGGTTTAAAAAACTTTACGTAGATTATCAAATAATGATAATCTAAAATATCCTGTTTACACACGACTATTACATAATGGTTTACAATACAAATATGTTAGATCGAAATCAGTTTCTTGAATGCAGTTTTTACACAATATCATTCAAACATGGACTCCAAATCTTGTCCTTATTTTAGTATGCAACAGCGGAAGCTCTTAGTATTCACCTGAGAATAAACATGCTTTAAACGTCAACAAAAATGTTGGTGAGTTATAGGTTTAACCTATATATATCAAATCGTAACAATAGACCACAAGATTTCATATTTCAATACACATCCCATACATAGAGATAAAAATCATTCATATGGTGAACACCTGGTAACCGACATTAACAAGATGCATATATAAGAATATCCCCATCATTCCGGGACACCCTTCGGATATGATATAAATTTCGAAGTACTAAAGCATCCGGTACTTTGGATGGGGTTTGTTAGGCTCAATAGATCTATCTTTAGGATTCGCGTCAATTAGGGTGTCTGTTCCCTAATTCTTAGATTACCAGACTTAATAAAAAGGGGCATATTCGATTTCGATAATTCAACCATAGAATGTAGTTTCACGTACTTGTGTCTATTTTGTAAATCATTTATAAAACCTGCATGTATTCTCATCCCAAAAATATTAGATTTTAAAAGTGGGACTATAACTCACTTTCACAGATTTTTACTTCGTCGGGAAGTAAGACTTGGCCACTGGTTGATTCACGAACCTATAACAATATATACATATATATCAAAGTATGTTCAAAATATATTTACAACACTTTTAATATATTTTGATGTTTTAAGTTTATTAAGTCAGCTGTCCTCGTTAGTAACCTACAACTAGTTGTCCACAGTTAGATGTACAGAAATAAATCGATAGATATTATCTTGAATCAATCCACGACCCAGTGTATACGTATCTCAGTATTGATCACAACTCAAACTATATATATTTTGGAATCAACCTCAACCCTGTATAGCTAACTCCAACATTCACATATAGAGTGTCTATGGTTGTTCCGAAATATATATAGATGTGTCGACATGATAGGTCGAAACATTGTATACGTGTCTATGGTATCTCAAGATTACATAATATACAATACAAGTTGATTAAGTTATGGTTGGAATAGATTTGTTACCAATTTTCACGTAGCTAAAATGAGAAAAATTATCCAATCTTGTTTTACCCATAACTTCTTCATTTTAAATCCGTTTTGAGTGAATCAAATTGCTATGGTTTCATATTGAACTCTATTTTATGAATCTAAACAGAAAAAGTATAGGTTCATAGTCGGAAAAATAAGTTACAAGTCGTTCTTATAAAGGTAGTCATTTCAGTCGAAAGAACGACGTCTAGATGACCATTTTAGAAAACATACTTCCACTTTGAGTTTAACCATAATTTTTGGATATAGTTTCATGTTCATAATAAAAATCATTTTCTCAGAATAACAACTTTTAAATCAAAGTTTATCATAGTTTTTAATTAACTAACCCAAAACAGCCCGCGGTGTTACTACGACGGCGTAAATCCGGTTTTATGGTGTTTTTCGTGTTTCCAGGTTTTAAATCATTAAGTTAGCATATCATATAGATATAGAACATGTGTTTAGTTGATTTTAAAAGTCAAGTTAGAAGGATTAACTTTTGTTTGCGAACAAGTTTAGAATTAACTAAACTATGTTCTAGTGATTACAAGTTTAAACCTTCGAATAAGATAGATTTATATGTATGAATCGATTGATGTTATGAACATCATTACTACCTTAAGTTCCTTGGATAAACCTACTGGAAAAGAGAAAAATGGATCTAGCTTCAATGGATCCTTGGATGGCTCGAAGTTCTTGAAGCAGAATCATGACACGAAAACAAGTTCAAGTAAGATCATCACTTGAAATAAGATTGTTATAGTTATAGAAATTGAACCAAAGTTTGAATATGATTATTACCTTGTATAAGAATGATAACCTACTATAAGAAACAAAGATTTCTTGAGGTTGGATGATCACCTTACAAGATTGGAAGTGAGCTAGCAAACTTGAAAGTATTCTTGATTTTATGTAACTAGAACTTGTAAAATATATGAAGAACACTTAGAACTTGAAGATAGAACTTGAGAGAGATCAATTAGATGAAGAAAATTGAAGAATGAAAGTGTTTGTAGGTATTTTTGGTCGTTGGTGTATGGATTAGATATAAAGGATATGTAATTTTGTTTTCATGTAAATAAGTCATGAATGATTACTCATATTTTTGTAATTTTATGAGATATTTCATGTTAGTTGCCAAATGATGGTTCCCACATGTGTTAGGTGACTCACATGGGCTGCTAATAGCTGATCATTGGAGTATATATGCCAATAGTACATACATCTAAAAGCTGTGTATTGTACGAGTACGAATACGGGTGCATACGAGTAGAATTGTTGATGAAACTGAACGAGGATGTAATGGTAAGCATTTTTGTTAAGTAGAAGTATTTTGATAAGTGTCTTGAAGTCTTTCAAAAGTGTATGAATACATATTAAAACACTACATGTATATACATTTTAACTGAGTCGTTAAGTCATCGTTAGTCGTTACATGTAAATGTTGTTTTGAAACCTTTAGGTTAACGATCTTGTTGAATATTGTTAACCCATTGTTTATTATAACAAATGAGATGTTAAATTATTATATTATCATGATATTATGATATATAATATATCTTAGTATGATGTATATACAGTTAAATGTCGTTACAACGATAATCGTTACATATATGTCTCGTTTCGAAATCATTAAGTTAGTAGTCTTATTTTTACATATGTATTTCATTGTTAATACACTTAATAATATATTTACTTATCATTTAACATAATTAACCAAGTGTATCAATATCTTAATATGATTCATATGTACCTAGTAAGACGTTGTTATAACGATAATCGTTATATATATCGTTTTCGAGTTTCTTAAATTAATAGTCTCATTTTTATGTATATAACTCATTGTTAAAATACCTAATGAGATACATACTTATAATAAAAACATGTAAACTATATATATAACCATATATATGTCATCGTATAGTTTTTACAAGTTTTAACGTTCGTGAATCACCGGTCAACTTGGGTGGTCAATTGTCTATATGAAACATATTTCAATTAATCAAGTCTTAACAAGTTTGATTGCTTAACATGTTGGAAACATTTAATCATGTAAATATCAATCTCAATTAATATATATAAACATGGAAAAGTTCGGGTCACTACAGTACCTTCCCGTTAAATAAATTTCGTCCCGAAATTTTAAGCTGTTGAAGGTGTTGACGAATCTTCTGGAAATAGATGCGGGTATTTCTTCTTCATCTGATCTTCACGCTCCCAGGTGAACTCGGGTCCTCTACGAGCATTCCATCGAACCTTAACAATTGGTATCTTGTTTTGCTTAAGTCTTTTAACCTCACGATCCATTATTTCAACGGATTCTTCGATGAATTGGAGTTTTTCGTTGATTTGGATTTCATCTAACGAAATAGTGAGATCTTCTTTAGCAAAACATTTCTTCAAATTCGAGACGTGGAAAGTGTTATGTACAGCCGCGAGTTGTTGAGGTAACTCAAGTCGGTAAGCTACTGGTCCGACACGATCAATAATCTTGAATGGTCCAATATACCTTGGATTTAATTTCCCTCGTTTACCAAATCGAACAACGCCTTTCCAAGGTGCAACTTTAAGCATGACCATCTCTCCAATTTCAAATTCTATATCTTTTCTTTTAATGTCAGCGTAGCTCTTTTGTCGACTTTGGGCGGTTTTCAACCGTTGTTGAATTTGGATGATCTTCTCGGTAGTTTCTTGTATAATCTCCGGACCCGTAATCTGTCTATCCCCCACTTCACTCCAACAAATCGGAGACCTACACTTTCTACCATAAAGTGCTTCAAACGGCGCCATCTCAATGCTTGAATGGTAGCTGTTGTTGTAGGAAAATTCTGCTAATGGTAGATGTCGATCCCAACTGTTTCCGAAATCAATAACACATGCTCGTAGCATGTCTTCAAGCGTTTGTATCGTCCTTTCGCTCTGCCCATTAGTTTGTGGATGATAGGCAGTACTCATGTCTAGACGAGTTCCCAATGCTTGCTGTAATGTCTGCCAGAATCTTGAAATAAATCTGCCATCCCTATCAGAGATAATAGAGATTGGTATTCCATGTCTGGAGACGACTTCCTTCAAATACAGTCGTGCTAACTTCTCCATCTTGTCATCTTCTCTTATTGGCAGGAAGCGTGCTGATTTGGTGAGACGATCAACTATTACCCAAATAGTATCAAAACCACTTGCAGTCCTTGGCAATTTAGTGATGAAATCCATGGTAATGTTTTCCCATTTCCATTCCGGGATTTCGGGTTGTTGAAGTAGACCTGATGGTTTCTGATGCTCAGATTTGACCTTAGAACACGTCAAACATTCTCCTACGTATTTAGCAACATCGGCTTTCATACCCGGCCACCAAAAATGTTTCTTGAGATCCTTGTACATCTTCCCCGTTCCAGGATGTATTGAGTATCTGGTTTTATGAGCTTCTCTAAGTACCATTTCTCTCGTATCTCCAAATTTTGGTACCCAAATCCTTTCAGCCCTATACCGGGTTCCGTCTTCCTGAATATTAAGATGCTTCTCCGAACCTTTGGGTATTTCATCCTTTAAATTTCCCTCTTTTAAAACTCCTTGTTGCGCCTCCTTTATTTGAGTAGTAAGGTTATTATGAATCATTATATTCATAGATTTTACTCGAATGGGTTCTCTGTCCTTCCTGCTCAAGGCATCGGCTACCACATTTGCCTTCCCCGGGTGGTAACGAATCTCAAAGTCGTAATCATTCAATAATTCAATCCACCTACGCTGCCTCATATTCAGTTGTTTCTGATTAAATATGTGTTGAAGACTTTTGTGGTCGGTATATATAATACTTTTGACCCCATATAAGTAGTGCCTCCAAGTCTTTAACGCAAAAACAACCGCGCCTAATTCCAAATCATGCGTCGTATAATTTTGCTCGTGAATCTTCAATTGTCTAGAGGCATAAGCAATCACCTTCATTCGTTGCATTAATACACAACCGAGACCTTGCTTTGATGCGTCACAATAAATCACAAAATCATCATTCCCTTCAGGCAATGACAATATAGGTGCCGTAGTTAGCTTTTTCTTCAATAACTGAAACGCTTTCTCTTGTTCATCCTTCCATTCAAATTTCTTCCCTTTATGCGTTAATGCAGTCAAGGGTTTTGCTATTCTGGAAAAGTCTTGGATGAACCTTCTGTAGTAACCAGCTAGTCCTAAAAACTGGCGTATGTGTTTCGGAGTTTTTGGGGTTTCCCACTTTTCAACAGTTTCTATCTTTGCCGGATCCACCTTAATACCTTCTTTGTTCACTATGTGACCGAGGAATTGAACTTCTTCCAACCAAAATGCACACTTTGAAAACTTAGCGTACAATTCTTCCTTCCTCAATACTTCTAACACCTTTCTCAAATGTTCACCGTGTTCTTGGTCATTCTTTGAGTAAATAAGTATGTCATCAATGAAAACAATGACAAACTTGTCAAGGTATGGTCCACACACTCGGTTCATAAGGTCCATGAACACAGCTGGTGCATTAGGTAAACCAAACGGCATGACCATAAACTCGTAATGACCGTAACGTGTTCTGAAAGCAGTCTTTGGAATATCATCTTCTTTCACCCGCATTTGATGATACCCGGAACGTAAGTCAATCTTTGAATAAACAGACGAGCCTTGTAGTTGATCAAATAAGTCGTCGATTCTCGGTAGTGGGTAGCGGTTCTTGATGGTAAGTTTGTTCAACTCTCGGTAGTCGATACACAACCTGAATGTACCATCTTTCTTCTTGACAAACAAAACAGGAGCTCCCCACGGTGATGTGCTTGGTCGAATGAAACCACGCTCTAAAAGTTCTTGTAATTGGCTTTGCAGTTCTTTCATCTCGCTGGGTGCGAGTCTGTAAGGAGCACGAGCTATTGGTGCAGCTCCTGGTACAAGATCTATTTGAAATTCAACGGATCGATGTGGGGGTAATCCCGGTAATTCTTTCAGAAATACATCGGGAAATTCTTTTGCAATGGGAACATCATTGATGCTCTTTTCTTCAGTTTGTACTTTCTCGACGTGTGCTAGAACAGCATAGCAACCTTTTCTTATTAGTTTTTGTGCCTTCAAATTACTAATAAGATGTAGCTTCGTGTTGCCCTTTTCTCCGTACACCATTAAGGGTTTTCCTTTTTCTCGTATAATGCGAATTGCATTTTTGTAACAGACGATCTCTGCTTTCACTTCTTTCAACCAGTCCATACCGATTATCACATCAAAACTCCCTAACTCTACTGGTATCAAATCAATCTTAAATGTTTCGCTAACCAGTTTAATTTCTCGATTCCGACATATATTATCTGCTGAAATTAATTTACCATTTGCTAATTCGAGTAAAAATTTACTATCCAAAGGCGTCAATGGACAACTTAATTTAGCACAAAAATCTCTACTCATATAGCTTCTATCCGCACCCGAATCAAATAAAACGTAAGCAGATTTATTGTCAATAAGAAACGTACCCGTAACAAGCTCCGGGTCTTCCTGTGCCTCTGCCGCATTAATATTGAAAACTCTTCCGCGGCCTTGTCCATTCGTGTTCTCCTGGTTCGGGCAATTTCTAATAATGTGGCCCGGTTTTCCACATTTATAACAAACTACATTGGCATAACTTGCTCCGACACTACTTGCTCCGCCATTACTCATTCCAACACCATTTGTTCCTTTCGTTCTATTAACCCCTGGTCCGTAGACCTCACACTTCGCCGCGCTATGACCATTTCTTTTACACTTGTTGCAAAATTTGGTGCAGAACCCCGAGTGATTCTTTTCACACCTTTGGCATAGCTGCTTCTGATTGTTGTTGTTGTTGCGGTTATTATTGTTGTTGGGATGATTGTTGTAGTTGCTGTTGTTGTTGTTGTTGTTGTTGTTGGGCCGTTTGTTGTAGTTGCGATTGATGTTGCGATTGTTGGGATAATTGTTGCGATTATTGTTGTAATTGCTGTTGTTGTTGTATTGGTGATTCTTATCACCGTTTTCCTCCCACTTTCTTTTGAATTGCTTCACATTGGCCTCTTCAGCAGTCTGTTCTTTAATTCTTTCTTCAATCTGGTTCACTAGTTTGTGAGCCATTCTACATGCCTGTTGTATGGAGGCAGGCTCGTGTGAACTTATATCTTCTTGGATTCTTTCCGGTAATCCTTTCACAAACGCGTCGATCTTCTCTTCCTCATCTTCGAATGCTCCCGGACACAATAGGCACAATTCTGTGAATCGTCTTTCGTACGTGGTAATATCAAATCCTTGGGTTCGTAACCCTCTAAGTTCTGTCTTGAGCTTATTGACCTCGGTTCTGGGACGGTACTTCTCGTTCATCAAGTGCTTGAATGCTGACCACGGTAGTGCGTACGCATCGTCTTGTCCCACTTGCTCTAGATAGGTATTCCACCATGTTAACGCAGAACCTGTGAAGGTATGCGTAGCGTACTTCACTTTGTCCTCTTCAGTACACTTACTTATGGCAAACACCGATTCGACCTTCTCGGTCCACCGTTTCAATCCGATCGGTCCTTCGGTTCCATCAAATTCCAAAGGTTTGCAGGCAGTGAATTCTTTGTAGGTGCATCCTACACGATTTCCTGTACTGCTAGATCCAATGTTATTGTTGGTATGTAGCGCAGCCTGTACTGCGGCTATGTTTGAAGCTAGAAAAGTACGGAATTCCTCTTCATTCATATTCACGGTGTGTCGAGTAGTCGGTGCCATTTCCTTCAAAATAGTCAAATGGAACAAGTTAATCATACAGAATATTAAGAGTAGTTAATAGTATTTCGTAGCATAATATGAACTCATTTATAAAAGCTTTTTCTTCATATTAGCGTTTTATAAGTTTAAATTCGGGTAGTACCTACCCGTTAAGTTCATACTTAGTAGCTAATATACAATTCAACTACTACAATTCTATATGAAAAACTGATTGTAATAATATTTCGCGTTCAAACTTTTATATAATATTTTACAAACTTACAATACAGCTTATTTTACATAAAGCATGAAATATAGCACACAATAACTTTGATACAAGATAGTTGTGAAGATAATTCTAGCTAGTACACAAGTCGTTCAGCAAAGGCAATAAAGACACGTAATTCATACGTCCAGAAACAAGTCATGCATTCTGGTTTTACTAGGACTACTTCCCATCCTTGGTCTTGTGGAACATAACCATTATGGCCATTGATAAGACAGCGTGTTGTAACGTCATTAAAGGGACGAGGGTTACGTAATGACCAACAGTCTCGTAATAACCTAAAAACCTCATTTCTTACCCCAATTACCGACTCCGTCACTTGTGGGAACGTTTTGTTTAATAGTTGTAGCCCGATGTTCTTGTTCTCACTTTGGTGAGAAGCGAACATTACTAACCCGTAAGCATAACATGCTTCTTTATGTTGCATGTTAGCCGCTTTTTCTAAATCACGAAGTCCTATATTCGGATATACTGAGTCAAAATAATTTCTTAACCCGTTGCGTAAAATAGCATTTGGGTTCCCCGCAATATATGCGTCAAAGTAAACACATCGTAACTTATGGATTTCCCAATGTGATATTCCCCATCTTCCGAACGAAAGCCTTTTATAAACCAAGGCATTCTTGGAACGTTCTTCGAATGTCTTACAAACTGATCTCGCCTTAAATAGTTGTGCCGAGGAATTCTGACCGACTCTAGACAAGATTTCATCAATCATGTCTCCGGGTAGGTCTCTTAAAATATTGGGTTGTCTATCCATTTTGTGTTTTTATACTGTAAAATAGACAAGAGTTAGATTCATAAAAAAAATACTTATTAATACAAGCAATTTTTACATACATCATAAAGCATAAGCACACTATATTACATATATTACACCACACGAATATAACTATCTTATTCCGACTCGCTCGTTTCTTCTTGTTCGGTTTTGGTTCGTTTTGCCAAGTTTCTAGGGATATATGATGTTCCCCTAATACGAGCCGTCGTTATCCACATTGGTTTAGAAAAACCTGGTGGTTTAGAGGTTCCCGGGTCATTGTTACAACTTAAGGACTTCGGGGGTTGACGATACATATGAAGTTCATCGGGGTTGGAATTAGATTTCTCTATTTTTATGCCCTTTCCCTTATTATTTTCTTTTGCCTTTTTAAATTCAGTTGGGGTAATTTCTATAACATCATCGGAATTCTCGTCGGAATCCGATTCATCGGAGAATTGGTAATCCTCCCAATATTTTGCTTCCTTGGCGGAAACACCATTGACCATAATTAACCTTGGTCGGTTGGTTGAGGATTCTCTTTTACTTAACCGTTTTATTATTTCCCCCACCGGTTCTATTTCTTCTTCCGGTTCCGATTCTTCTTCCGGTTCCGATTCTTCTTCCGGTTCCGACTCTTCTTCCGGTTCCTCTTCGGGAACTTGTGAATCAGTCCACGAATCATTCCAATTTACATTTGACTCTTCATTATTATTAGGTGAGTCAATGGGACTTGTTCTAGAGGTAGACATCTATCACATAATATCAAACACGATAAGAGATTAATATATCACATAATATTCATATGTTAAAAATATATAGTTTCCAACAAAAATGTTAAGCAATCATTTTTAAAGAAAACACGGTCGAAGTCCAGACTCACTAATGCATCCTAACAAACTTGATAAGACACACTAATGCAAATTTTCTGGTTCTCTAAGACCAACGCTCGGATACCAACTGAAATGTCCCGTTCTTATTGATTAAAAACGTTCCATATTAATTGATTTCGTTACGAGGTTTTGACCTCTATATGAGACGTTTTTCAAAGACTGCATTCATTTTAAAACAGACCATAACCTTTATTTCATAAATAAAGGTTTAAAAAACTTTACGTAGATTATCAAATAATGATAATCTAAAATATCCTGTTTACACACGACTATTACATAATGGTTTACAATACAAATATGTTACATCGAAATCAGTTTCTTGAATGCAGTTTTTACACAATATCATTCAAACATGGACTCCAAATCTTGTCCTTATTTTAGTATGCAACAGCGGAAGCTCTTAGTATTCACCTGAGAATAAACATGCTTTAAACGTCAACAAAAATGTTGGTGAGTTATAGGTTTAGCCTATATATATCAAATCGTAACAATAGACCACAAGATTTCATATTTCAATACACATCCCATACATAGAGATAAAAATCATTCATATGGTGAACACCTGGTAACCGACATTAACAAGATGCATATATAAGAATATCCCCATCATTCCGGGACACCCTTCGGATATGATATAAATTTCGAAGTACTAAAGCATCCGGTACTTTGGATGGGGTTTGTTAGGCCCAATAGATCTATCTTTAGGATTCGCGTCAATTAGGGTGTCTGTTCCCTAATTCTTAGATTACCAGACTTAATAAAAAGGGGCATATTCGATTTCGATAATTCAACCATAGAATGTAGTTTCACGTACTTGTGTCTATTTTGTAAATCATTTATAAAACCTGCATGTATTCTCATCCCAAAAATATTAGATTTTAAAAGTGGGACTATAACTCACTTTCACAGATTTTTACTTCGTCGGGAAGTAAGACTTGGCCACTGGTTGATTCACGAACCTATAACAATATATACATATATATCAAAGTATGTTCAAAATATATTTACAACACTTTTAATATATTTTGATGTTTTAAGTTTATTAAGTCAGCTGTCCTCGTTAGTAACCTACAACTAGTTGTCCACAGTTAGATGTACAGAAATAAATCGATAGATATTATCTTGAATCAATCCACGACCCAGTGTATACGTATCTCAGTATTGATCACAACTCAAACTATATATATTTTGGAATCAACCTCAACCCTGTATAGCTAACTCCAACATTCACATATAGAGTGTCTATGGTTGTTCCGAAATATATATAGATGTGTCGACATGATAGGTCGAAACATTGTATACGTGTCTATGGTATCTCAAGATTACATAATATACAATACAAGTTGATTAAGTTATGGTTGGAATAGATTTGTTACCAATTTTCACGTAGCTAAAATGAGAAAAATTATCCAATCTTGTTTTACCCATAACTTCTTCATTTTAAATCCGTTTTGAGTGAATCAAATTGCTATGGTTTCATATTGAACTCTATTTTATGAATCTAAACAGAAAAAGTATAGGTTTATAGTCGGAAAAATAAGTTACAAGTCGTTCTTATAAAGGTAGTCATTTCAGTCGAAAGAACGACATCTAGATGACCATTTTAGAAAACATACTTCCACTTTGAGTTTAACCATAATTTTAGGATATAGTTTCATGTTCATAATAAAAATCATTTTCTCAGAATAACAACTTTTAAATCAAAGTTTATCATAGTTTTTAATTAACTAACCCAAAACAGCCCGCGGTGTTACTACGACGGCGTAAATCCGGTTTTATGGTGTTTTTCGTGTTTCCAGGTTTTAAATCATTAAGTTAGCATATCATATAGATATAGAACATGTGTTTAGTTGATTTTAAAAGTCAAGTTATAAGGATTAACTTTTGTTTGCGAACAAGTTTAGAATTAACTAAACTATGTTCTAGTGATTACAAGTTTAAACCTTCGAATAAGATAGATTTATATGTATGAATCGATTGATGTTATGAACATCATTACTACCTTAAGTTCCTTGGATAAACCTACTGGAAAAGAGAAAAATGGATCTAGCTTCAATGGATCCTTGGATGGCTCGAAGTTCTTGAAGCAGAATCATGACACGAAAACAAGTTCAAGTAAGATCATCACTTGAAATAAGATTGTTATAGTTATAGAAATTGAACCAAAGTTTGAATATGATTATTACCTTGTATAAGAATGATAACCTACTGTAAGAAACAAAGATTTCTTGAGGTTGGATGATCACCTTACAAGATTGGAAGTGAGCTAGCAAACTTGAAAGTATTCTTGATTTTATGTAACTAGAACTTGTAAAATATATGAAGAACACTTAGAACTTGAAGATAGAACTTGAGAGAGATCAATTAGATGAAGAAAATTGAAGAATGAAAGTGTTTGTAGGTATTTTTGGTCGTTGGTGTATGGATTAGATATAAAGGATATGTAATTTGGTTTTCATGTAAATAAGTCATGAATGATTACTCATATTTTTGTAATTTTATGAGATATTTCATGCTAGTTGCCAAATGATGGTTCCCACATGTGTTAGGTGACTCACATGGGCTGCTAAGAGCTGATCATTGGAGTGTATATGCCAATAGTACATACATCTAAAAGCTGTGTATTGTACGAGTACGAATACGGGTGCATACGAGTAGAATTGTTGATGAAACTGAACGAGGATGTAATTGTAAGCATTTTTGTTAAGTAGAAGTATTTTGATAAGTGTCTTGAAGTCTTTCAAAAGTGTATGAATACATATTAAAACACTACATGTATATACATTTTAACTGAGTCGTTAAGTCATCGTTAGTCGTTACATGTAAATGTTGTTTTGAAACCTTTAGGTTAACGATCTTGTTGAATATTGTTAACCCATTGTTTATTATAACAAATGAGATGTTAAATTATTATATTATCATGATATTATGATATATAATATATCTTAGTATGATGTATATACAGTTAAATGTCGTTACAACGATAATCGTTACATATATGTCTCGTTTCGAAATCATTAAGTTAGTAGTCTTATTTTTACATATGTATTTCATTGTTAATACACTTAATAATATATTTACTTATCATTTAACATAATTAACCAAGTGTATCAATATCTTAATATGATTCATATGTACCTAGTAAGACGTTGTTATAACGATAATCGTTATATATATCGTTTTCGAGTTTCTTAAATTAATAGTCTCATTTTTATGTATATAACTCATTGTTAAAATACCTAATGAGATACATACTTATAATAAAAACATGTTAACTATATATATAACCATATATATGTCATCGTATAGTTTTTACAAGTTTTAACGTTCGTGAATCACCGGTCAACTTGGGTGGTCAATTGTCTATATGAAACATATTTCAATTAATCAAGTCTTAACAAGTTTGATTGCTTAACATGTTGGAAACATTTAATCATGTAAATATCAATCTCAATTAATATATATATAAACATGGAAAAGTTCGGGTCACTACATTAACCCTTAATTGATGATAACCCGAGCGGAGATCGATTTTCGAATATACACAAGACCCTTGTAGTTGATCAAAGAGGTCATCGATGCGAGGAAGAGGATATCGGTTCTTAACCGTCAATTTGTTTAGTTCACGATAATCAATGCACATTCGTAGGGATCCATCTTTCTTTTTAACAAACAAAATCGGAGCGCCCCAAGGTGAATGGCTAGGTTGGATAAAACCACGATCAAGTAGTTCTTGGATTTGACTTTGCAATTCTTGCATTTCGGATGGAGCGAGTCTATATGGTGCACGTGCTACGGGTGCGGCCCCCGAAATAAGATCGATTTTGAATTCAACTGGTCGATGAGGTGGAAGACCCGGCAATTCATCGGGAAATACATCGGAAAAGTCACTAACAATTGGCACATCATCGATATGCTTCTCATCGGACTCGACTTTCTTAACGTGAGCAAGGATCGCAAAACAACCCTTACGGAGTAGTTTTCTAACTTTAATGCACGAAACGAGGTTGAGTCCGGTGCAACTCTTATCGCCATAAACAATCAAAGGTTCACCATTCTCGATAGGAATTCGGATTACGTTAAGATCACAAAGGATGTGAGATTTCGTTTTGGCTAGCCAATACATACCGATTATTACATCGAAGCTTTCTAGTTCCATGGGTATCAAGTCAATTTCAAAATCATTACCCAAAATGTTTAACGTACACCCCCGGTAATATGTGTCGGCACTCAATAACTTCCCGTTGGCCACTTCAATGGTATAAGTGGTATCTAGTGGGAGTGGTGGGGTGCTAAAAGAATGAATCAAAGTCTTGGATACAAAGCATTTATTGAAATGTCCCATTCTTATTGATTAAAAACGTTCCATATTAATTGATTTCGTTGCGAGGTTTTGACCTCTATATGAGACGTTTTTCAAAGACTGCATTCATTTTTAAACAAACCATAACCTTTATTTCATCAATAAAGGTTTAAAAAGCTTTACGTAGATTATCAAATAATGATAATCTAAAATATCCTGTTTACACACGACCATTACATAATGGTTTACAATACAAATATGTTACAACAAAATAAGTTTCTTGAATGCAGTTTTTACACAATATCATACAAGCATGGACTCCAAATCTTGTCCTTATTTAAGTATGCGACAGCGGAAGCTCTTAATAATCACCTGAGAATAAACATGCTTAAAACGTCAACAAAAATGTTGGTGAGTTATAGGTTTAACCTATATATATCAAATCGTAACAATAGACCACAAGATTTCATATTTCAATACACATCCCATACATAGAGATAAAAATCATTCATATGGTGAACACCTGGTAACCGACAATAACAAGATGCATATATAAGAATATCCCCATCACTCCGGGACACCCTTCGGATATGATATAAATTTCGAAGTACTAAAGCATCCGGTACTTTGGATGGGGTTTGTTAGGCCCAATAGATCTATCTTTAGGATTCGCGTCAATTAGGGTGTCTGTTCCCTAATTCTTAGATTACCAGACTTAATAAAAAAGGGGCATATTCGATTTCGATAATTCAACCATAGAATGTAGTTTCACGTACTTGTGTCTATTTTGTAAATCATTTATAAAACCTGCATGTATTCTCATCCCAAAATATTAGATTTTAAAAGTGGGACTATAACTCACTTTCACAGATTTTTACTTCGTCGGGAAGTAAGACTTGGCCACTGGTTGATTCACGAACCTAAAACAATATATACATATATATCAAAGTATGTTCAAAATATATTTACAACACTTTTAATATATTTTGATGTTTTAAGTTTATTAAGTCAGCTGTCCTCGTTAGTAACCTACAACTAGTTGTCCACAGTTAGATGTACAGAAATAAATCGATAAATATTATCTTGAATCCATCCACGACCCAGTGTATACGTATCTCAGTATTGATCACAACTCAAACTATATATATTTTGAAATCAACCTCAACCCTGTATAGCTAACTCCAACATTTACATATAGAGTGTCTATGGTTGTTCCGAAATATATATAGATGTGTCGACATGATAGGTCGAAACATTGTATACGTGTCTATGGTATCTCAAGATTACATAATATATAATACAAGTTGATTAAGTTATGGTTGGAATAGATTTGTTACCAATTTTCACGTAGCTAAAATGAGAAAAATTATCCAATCTTGTTTTACCCATAACTTCTTCATTTTAAATCCGTTTTGAGTGAATCAAATTGCTATGGTTTCATATTGAACTCTATTTTATGAATCTAAACAAAAAAATTATAGGTTTCTAGTCGGAAAAATAAGTTACAAGTCGTTTTTGTAAAGGTAGTCATTTCAGTCGAAAGAACGACGTCTAGATGACCATTTTAGAAAACATACTTCCACTTTGAGTTTAACCATAATTTTTGGATATAGTTTCATGTTCATAATAAAAATCATTTTCTCAGAATAACAACTTTTAAATCAAAGTTTATCATAGTTTTTAATTAACTAACCCAAAACAGCCCGCGGTGTTACTACGACGGCGTAAATCCGGTTTTACGGTGTTTTTTGTGTTTCCAGGTTTTAAATCATTAAGTTAGCATATCATATAGATATAGAACATGTGTTTAGTTGATTTTAAAAGTCAAGTTAGAAGGATTAACTTTTGTTTGCGAACAAGTTTAGAATTAACTAAACTATGTTCTAGTGATTACAAGTTTAAACCTTCGAATAAGATAGCTTTATATGTATGAATCGAATGATGTTATGAACATTATTACTACCTTAAGTTCCTTGGATGAACCTACTGGAAAAGAGAAAAATGGATCTAGCTTCAATGGATCCTTGGATGGCTCAAAGTTCTTGAAGCAAAATCATGACACGAAAACAAGTTCAAGTAAGATCATCACTTGAAATAAGATTGTTATAGTTATAGAAATTGAACCAAAGTTTGAATATGATTATTACCTTGTATTAGAATGATAACCTACTGTAAGAAACAAAGATTTCTTGAGGTTGGATGATCACCTTACAAGCTTGGAAGTGAGCTAGCAAACTTGAAAGTATTCTTGATTTTATGAAACTAGAACTTTTGGAATTTATGAAGAACACTTAGAACTTGAAGATAGAACTTGAGAGAGTTCAATTAGATGAAGAAAATTGAAGAATGAAAGTGTTTGTAGGTGTTTTTGGTCGTTGGTGTATGGATTAGATATAAAGGATATGTAATTTTGTTTTCATGTAAATAAGTCATGAATGATTACTCATATTTTTGTAATCTTATGAGATATTTCATGCTAGTTGCCAAATGATGGTTCCCACATGTATTAGGTGACTCACATGGGCTGCTAAGAGCTGATCATTGGAGTGTATATACCAATAGTACATACATCTAAAAGCTGTGTATTGTACGAGTACGAATACGGGTGCATACGAGTAGAATTGTTGATGAAACTGAACGAGAATGTAATTGTAAGCATTTTTGTTAAGTAGAAGTATTTTGATAAGTGTATTGAAGTCTTTCAAAAGTGTATAAATACATATTAAAACACTACATGTATATACATTTTAACTGAGTCGTTAAGTCATCGTTAGTCGTTACATGTAAGTGTTGTTTTGAAACCTTTAGGTTAACGATCTTGTTAAATGTTATTAACCCAATGTTTATAATAACAAAAGAGATTTTAAATTATTATATTATCATGATATTATGATGTACGAATATCTCTTAATATGATATATATACATTAAATGTCGTTACAACGATAAACGTTACATATATGTCTCGTTTCAAAATCATTAAGTTAGTAGTCTTGTTTTTACATATGTAGTTCATTGTTAATATAATTAATGATATGTTTACTTATCATAATATCATGTTAACTATATATATAACCATATATATGTCATCATATAGTTTTTTACAAGTTTTAACGTTCGTGAATCACCGGTCAACTTGGGTGGTCAATTGTCTATATGAAACCTATTTCAATTAATCAAGTCTTAACAAGTTTGATTGCTTAACATGTTGGAAACATTTAATCATGTAAACATCAATCTCAATTAATATATATAAACATGGAAAAGTTCGGGTCACTACAGTACCTACCCGTTAAATAAATTTCGTCCCGAAATTTTAAGCTGTTGAAGGTGTTGACGAATCTTCTGGAAATAGATGCGGGTATTTCTTCTTCATCTGATCTTCACGCTCCCAGGTGAACTCGGGTCCTCTACGAGCATTCCATCGAACCTTATCAATTGGTATCTTGTTTTGCTTAAGTCTTTTAACCTCACGATCCATTATTTCGACGGGTTCTTCGATGAATTGAAGTTTTTCGTTGATTTGGATTTCATCTAACGGAATAGTGAGATCTTCTTTAGCAAAACATTTCTTCAAATTCGAGACGTGGAAAGTGTTATGTACAGCCGCGAGTTGTTGAGGTAACTCAAGTCGGTAAGCTACTGGTCCGACACGATCAATAATCTTGAATGGTCCAATATACCTTGGATTTAATTTCCCTCGTTTACCAAATCGAACAACGCCTTTCCAAGGTGAAACTTTAAGCATGACCATCTCTCCAATTTCAAATTCTATATCTTTTCTTTTAATGTCAGCGTAGCTCTTTTGTCGACTTTGGGCGGTTTTCAACCGTTGTTGAATTTGGATGATCTTCTCGGTAGTTTCTTGTATAATCTCCGGACCCGTAATCTGTCTATCCCCCACCTCACTCCAACAAATCGGAGACCTGCACTTTCTACCATAAAGTGCTTCAAACGGCGCCATCTCAATGCTTGAATGGTAGCTGTTGTTGTAGGAAAATTCTGCTAACGGTAGATGTCGATCCCAACTGTTTCCGAAATCAATAACACATGCTCGTAGCATGTCTTCAAGCGTTTGTATCGTCCTTTCGCTCTGCCCATCAGTTTGTGGATGATAGGCAGTACTCATGTCTAGACGAGTTCCTAATGCTTGCTGTAATGTCTGCCAGAATCTTGAAATAAATCTGCCATCCCTATCAGAGATAATAGAGATTGGTATTCCATGTCTGGAGAGGACTTCCTTCAAATACAGTCGTGCTAACTTCTCCATCTTGTCATCTTCTCTTATTGGTAGGAAGTGTGCTGATTTGGTGAGACGATCAACTATTACCCAAATAGTATCAAAACCACTTGCAGTCCTTGGCAATTTAGTGATGAAATCCATGGTAATGTTTTCCCATTTCCATTCCGGGATTTCGGGTTGTTGAAGTAGACCTGATGGTTTCTGATGCTCAGCTTTGACCTTAGAACACGTCAAACATTCTCCTACGTATTTAGCAACATCGGCTTTCATACCCGGCCACCAAAAATGTTTCTTGAGATCCTTGTACATCTTCCCCGTTCCAGGATGTATTGAGTATCTGGTTTTATGAGCTTCTCTAAGTACCATTTCTCTCATATCTCCAAATTTTGGTACCCAAATCCTTTCAGCCCTATACCGGGTTCCGTCTTCCTGAATATTAAGATGCTTCTCCGATCCTTTGGGTATTTCATCCTTTAAATTTCCCTCTTTTAAAACTCCTTGTTGCGCCTCCTTTATTTGAGTAGTAATGTTATTATGAATCATTATATTCATAGATTTTACTCGAATGGGTTCTCTATCCTTCCTGCTCAAGGCATCGGCTACCACATTTGCCTTCCCCGGGTGGTAACGAATCTCAAAATCGTAATCATTCAATAATTCAATCCACCTACGCTGCCTCATATTCAGTTGTTTCTGATTAAATATGTGTTGAAGACTTTTGTGGTCGGTATATATAATACTTTTGACCCCATATAAGTAGTGCCTCCAAGTCTTTAATGCAAAAACAACCGCGCCTAATTCCAAATCATGCGTCGTATAATTTTGTTCTTGAATCTTCAATTGTCTAGACGCATAAGCAATCACCTTCGTTCGTTGCATTAATACACAACCGAGACCTTGCTTTGATGCGTCACAATAAATCACAAAATCATCATTCCCTTCAGGCAATGACAATATAGGTGCCGTAGTTAGCTTTTTCTTCAATAACTGAAACGCTTTCTCTTGTTCATCATTCCATTCAAATTTCTTCCCTTTATGCGTTAATGCAGTCAAGGGTTTTGCTATTCTGGAAAAGTCTTGGATGAACCTTCTGTAGTAACCAGCTAGTCCTAAAAACTGGCGTATGTGTTTCGGAGTTTTCGGGGTTTCCCACTTTTCAACAGTTTCTATCTTTGCCGGATCCACCTTAATACCTTCTTTGTTCACTATGTGACCGAGGAATTGAACTTCTTCCAACCAAAATGCACACTTTGAAAACTTAGCGTACAATTCTTCCTTCCTCAATACTTCTAACACCTTTCTCAAATGTTCACCGTGTTCTTGGTCATTCTTTGAGTAAATAAGTATGTCATCAATGAAAACAATGACAAACTTGTCAAGGTATGGTCCACACACTCGGTTCATAAGGTCCATGAACACAGCTGGTGCATTAGTTAAACCAAACAGCATGACCATAAACTCGTAATGACCGTAACGTGTTCTAAAAGCAGTCTTTGGAATATCATCTTCTTTCACCCGCATTTGATGATACCCGGAACGTAAGTCAATCTTTGAATAAACAGACGAGCCTTGTAGTTGATCAAATAAGTCGTCGATTCTCGGTAGTGGGTAGCGGTTCTTGATGGTAAGTTTGTTCAACTCTCGGTAGTCGATACACAACCTGAATGTACCATCTTTCTTCTTGACAAACAAAACAGGAGCTCCCCACGGTGATGTGCTTGGTCGAATGAAACCACGCTCTAAAAGTTCTTGTAATTGGCTTTGCAGTTCTTTCATCTCGCTGGGTGCGAGTCTGTAAGGAGCACGAGCTATTGGTGCAGCTCCTGGTACAAGATCTATTTGAAATTCAACGGATCGATGTGGGGGTAATCCCGGTAATTCTTTCGGAAATACATCGAGAAATTCTTTTGCAATGGGAACATCATTGATGCTCTTTTCTTCAGTTTGTACTTTCTCGACGTGTGCTAGAACAGCATAGCAACCTTTTCTTATTAGTTTTTGTGCCTTCAAATTACTAATAAGATGTAGCTTCGTGTTGCCCTTTTCTCCGTACACCATTAAGGGTTTTCCTTTTTCTCGTATAATGCGAATTGCATTTTTGTAACAAACGATCTCCGCTTTCACTTCTTTCAACCAGTCCATACCGATTATCACATCAAAACTCCCTAACTCTACTGGTATCAAATCAATCTTAAATGTTTCGCTAACCAGTTTAATTTCTCGATTCCGACATATATTATCTGCTGAAATTAATTTACCATTTGCTAATTCGAGTAAAAATTTACTATCCAAAGGCGTCAATGGACAACTTAATTTAGCACAAAAATCTCTACTCATATAGCTTCTATCCGCACCCGAATCAAATAAAACGTAAGCAGATTTATTGTCAATAAGAAACGTACCCGTAACAAGCTCCGGGTCTTCCTGTGCCTCTACCGCATTAATATTGAAAACTCTTCCACGGCCTTGTCCATTCGTGTTCTCCTGGTTCGGGCAATTTCTAATAATGTGGCCTGGTTTTCCACATTTATAACAAACTACATTGGCATAACTTGCTCCGACACTACTTGCTCCGCCATTACTCGTTCCGACACCATTTGTTCCTTTCGTTCTATTAACCCCTGGTCCGTAGACCTCACACTTCGCCGCGCTATGACCATTTCTTTTACACTTGTTGCAAAATTTGGTGCAGAACCCCGAGTGATTCTTTTCACACCTTTGGCATAGTTGCTTCTGATTGTTGTTGTTGTTGCGATTATTATTGTTGTTGGGATGATTGTTGTAGTTGCTGTTGTTGTTGTTGTTGTTGTTGTTGGGCCGTTTGTTGTAGTTGCGATTGATGTTGCGATTGTTGGGATAATTGTTGCGATTATTGTTGTAATTGCTGTTGTTGTTGTATTGGTGATTCTTATCACCGTTTTCCTCCCACTTTCTTTTGACTTGCTTCACATTGGCCTCTTCAGCAGTCTGTTCTTTAATTCTTTCTTCAATCTGGTTCACTAGTTTGTGAGCCATTCTACATGCCTGTTGTATGGAGGCGGGCTCGTGTGAACTTATATCTTCTTGGATTCTTTCCGGTAATCCTTTCACAAACGCGTCGATCTTCTCTTCCTCATCTTCGAATGCTCCCGGACACAATAGGCACAATTCTGTGAATCGTCTTTCGTACGTGGTAATATCAAATCCTTGGGTTCGTAACCCTCTAAGTTCTGTCTTGAGCTTATTGACCTCGGTTCTGGGACGGTACTTCTCGTTCATCAAGTGCTTGAATGCTGACCACGGTAGTGCGTACGCATCATCTTGTCCCACTTGCTCTAGATAGGTATTCCACCATGTTAACGCAGAACCTGTGAAGGTATGCGTAGCGTACTTCACTTTGTCCTCTTCAGTACACTTACTTATGGCAAACACCGATTCAACCTTCTCGGTCCACCGTTTCAATCCGATCGGTCCTTCGGTTCCATCAAATTCCAAAGGTTTGCAGGCAGTGAATTCTTTGTAGGTGCATCCTACACGATTTCCTGTACTGCTAGATCCAAGGTTATTGTTGGTATGTAGCGCAGCCTGTACTGCGGCTATGTTTGAAGCTAGAAAAGTACGGAATTCCTCTTCATTCATATTCACAGTGTGTCGAGTAGTCGGTGCCATTTCCTTCAAAATAGTTAAATGGAACAAGTTAATCATACAGAATATTAAGAGTAGTTAATAGTATTTCGTAGCATAATATGAACTCATTTATAAAAGCTTTTTCTTCATATTAGCGTTTTATAAGTTTAAATTCGGGTAGTACCTACCCGTTAAGTTCATACTTAGTAGCTAATATACAATTCAACTACTACAATTCTATATGAAAAACTGATTATAATAATATTTCGCGTTCAATCTTTTATACAATATTTTACAAACTTACAATACCGCTTATTTTACATAAAGCATGAAATATAGCACACAATAACTTTGATACAAGATAGTTGTGAAGACAATTCTAGCTAGTACACAAGTCGTTCAGCAAAGGCAATAAAGACACGTAATTCATACGTCCAGAAACAAGTCATGCATTCTGGTTTTACTAGGACTACTTCCCATCCTTGGTCTTGTGCAACATAACCGTTATGGCCGTTGATAAGACAGCGTGTTGTAACGTCATCAAAGGGACGAGGGTTACGTAATGTCCAACAGTCCCGTAATAATCTAAAAACCTCATTTCTTACCCCAATTACCGACTCCGTCACTTGTGGAAACGTTTTGTTTAATAGTTGTAGCCCGATGTTCTTGTTCTCACTTTGGTGAGAAGCGAACATTACTAATCCGTAAGCATAACATGCTTCTTTATGTTGCATGTTAGCCGCTTTTTCTAAATCACGAAGTCCAACATTCGGATATATTGAGTCAAAATAATTTCTTAACCCGTTGCGTAAAATAGCATTTGGGTTCCCCGCAATATATGCGTCAAAGTAAACACATCGTAACTTATGGGTTTCCCAATGTGATATCCCCCATCTTTCAAACGAAAGTCTCTTATAAACCAAGACATTCTTGGAACGTTCTTCGAATGTCTTACAAACTGATCTCGCCTTAAATAGTTGTGCCGAAGAATTCTGGCCGACTCTAGACAAGATTTCATCAATCATGTCTCCGGGTAGGTCTCTTAAAATATTGGGTTGTCTATCCATTTTGTGTTTTTAAACTGTAAAATAGACAAGAGTTAGATTCATAAAAAAAATACTTATTAATACAAGCAATTTTTACATATATCATAAAGCATAAGAACACTATATTCCATATATTACACCACACGAATACAACTATCTTATTCCGACTCGCTCGTTTCTTCTTCTTCGGTTTTGGTTCGTTTTGCCAAGTTTCTAGGGATATATGATGTTCCCCTAATACGAGCCGTCGTTGTCCACATTGGTTTAGAAAAACCTGGTGGTTTAGAGGTTCCCGGGTCATTGTTACAACTTAAGGACTTCGGGGGTTGACGATACATATAAAGTTCATCGGGGTTGGAATTAGATTTCTCTATTTTTATGCCCTTTCCCTTATTATTTTCTTTTGCCTTTTTAAATTCAGTTGGGGTAATTTCTATAACATCATCGGAATTCTCGTCGGAATCCGATTCATCGGAGAATTGGTAATCCTCCCAATATTTTGCTTCCTTGGCGGAAACACCATTGACCATAATTAACTTTGGTCGGTTGGTTGAGGATTTTCTTTTACTTAACCGTTTTATTATTTCCCCCACCGGTTCTATTTCTTCATCCGGTTCCGATTCTTCTTCCGGTTCCGATTCTTCTTCCGGTTCCGACTCTTCTTCCGGTTCCTCTTCGGGAACTTGTGAATCAGTCCACAAATCATTCCAATTTACATTTGACTCTTCATTATTATTAGGTGAGTCAATGGGACTTGTTCTAGAGGTAGACATCTATCACATAATATCAAACACGTTAAGAGATTAATATATCACATAATATTCATATGTTAAAAATATATAGTTTCCAACAAAAATGTTAAGCAATCATTTTTAAAGAAAACACGGTCGAAGTCCAGACTCACTAATGCATCCTAACAAACTCGATAAGACACACTAATGCAAATTTTCTGGTTCTCTAAGACCAACGCTCGGATACCAACTGAAATGTCCCATTCTTATTGATTAAAAACGTTCCATATTAATTGATTTCGTTGCGAGGTTTTGACCTCTATATGAGACGTTTTTCAAAGACTGCATTCATTTTTAAACAAACCATAACCTTTATTTCATCAATAAAGGTTTAAAAAGCTTTACGTAGATTATCAAATAATGATAATCTAAAATATCCTGTTTACACACGACCATTACATAATGGTTTACAATACAAATATGTTACAACAAAATAAGTTTCTTGAATGCAGTTTTTACACAATATCATACAAGCATGGACTCCAAATCTTGTCCTTATTTAAGTATGCGACAGCGGAAGCTCTTAATAATCACCTGAGAATAAACATGCTTAAAACGTCAACAAAAATGTTGGTGAGTTATAGGTTTAACCTATATATATCAAATCGTAACAATAGACCACAAGATTTCATATTTCAATACACATCCCATACATAGAGATAAAAATCATTCATATGGTGAACACCTGGTAACCGACAATAACAAGATGCATATATAAGAATATCCCCATCACTCCGGGACACCCTTCGGATATGATATAAATTTCGAAGTACTAAAGCATCCGGTACTTTGGATGGGGTTTGTTAGGCCCAATAGATCTATCTTTAGGATTCGCGTCAATTAGGGTGTCTGTTCCCTAATTCTTAGATTACCAGACTTAATAAAAAAGGGGCATATTCGATTTCGATAATTCAACCATAGAATGTAGTTTCACGTACTTGTGTCTATTTTGTAAATCATTTATAAAACCTGCATGTATTCTCATCCCAAAATATTAGATTTTAAAAGTGGGACTATAACTCACTTTCACAGATTTTTACTTCGTCGGGAAGTAAGACTTGGCCACTGGTTGATTCACGAACCTAAAACAATATATACATATATATCAAAGTATGTTCAAAATATATTTACAACACTTTTAATATATTTTGATGTTTTAAGTTTATTAAGTCAGCTGTCCTCGTTAGTAACCTACAACTAGTTGTCCACAGTTAGATGTACAGAAATAAATCGATAAATATTATCTTGAATCCATCCACGACCCAGTGTATACGTATCTCAGTATTGATCACAACTCAAACTATATATATTTTGGAATCAACCTCAACCCTGTATAGCTAACTCCAACATTTACATATAGAGTGTCTATGGTTGTTCCGAAATATATATAGATGTGTCGACATGATAGGTCGAAACATTGTATACGTGTCTATGGTATCTCAAGATTACATAATATATAATACAAGTTGATTAAGTTATGGTTGGAATAGATTTGTTACCAATTTTCACGTAGCTAAAATGAGAAAAATTATCCAATCTTGTTTTACCCATAACTTCTTCATTTTAAATCCGTTTTGAGTGAATCAAATTGCTATGGTTTCATATTGAACTCTATTTTATGAATCTAAACAAAAAAATTATAGGTTTCTAGTCGGAAAAATAAGTTACAAGTCGTTTTTGTAAAGGTAGTCATTTCAGTCGAAAGAACGACGTCTAGATGACCATTTTAGAAAACATACTTCCACTTTGAGTTTAACCATAATTTTTGGATATAGTTTCATGTTCATAATAAAAATCATTTTCTCAGAATAACAACTTTTAAATCAAAGTTTATCATAGTTTTTAATTAACTAACCCAAAACAGCCCGCGGTGTTACTACGACGGCGTAAATCCGGTTTTACGGTGTTTTTTGTGTTTCCAGGTTTTAAATCATTAAGTTAGCATATCATATAGATATAAAACATGTGTTTAGTTGATTTTAAAAGTCAAGTTAGAAGGATTAACTTTTGTTTGCGAACAAGTTTAGAATTAACTAAACTATGTTCTAGTGATTACAAGTTTAAACCTTCGAATAAGATAGCTTTATATGTATGAATCGAATGATGTTATGAACATTATTACTACCTTAAGTTCCTTGGATGAACCTACTGGAAAAGAGAAAAATGGATCTAGCTTCAATGGATCCTTGGATGGCTCAAAGTTCTTGAAGCAAAATCATGACACGAAAACAAGTTCAAGTAAGATCATCACTTGAAATAAGATTGTTATAGTTATAGAAATTGAACCAAAGTTTGAATATGATTATTACCTTGTATTAGAATGATAACCTACTGTAAGAAACAAAGATTTCTTGAGGTTGGATGATCACCTTACAAGCTTGGAAGTGAGCTAGCAAACTTGAAAGTATTCTTGATTTTATGAAACTAGAACTTTTGGAATTTATGAAGAACACTTAGAACTTGAAGATAGAACTTGAGAGAGTTCAATTAGATGAAGAAAATTGAAGAATGAAAGTGTTTGTAGGTGTTTTTGGTCGTTGGTGTATGGATTAGATATAAAGGATATGTAATTTTGTTTTCATGTAAATAAGTCATGAATGATTACTCATATTTTTGTAATCTTATGAGATATTTCATGCTAGTTGCCAAATGATGGTTCCCACATGTGTTAGGTGACTCACATGGGCTGCTAAGAGCTGATCATTGGAGTGTATATACCAATAGTACATACATCTAAAAGCTGTGTATTGTACGAGTACGAATACGGGTGCATACGAGTAGAATTGTTGATGAAACTGAACGAGAATGTAATTGTAAGTATTTTTGTTAAGTAGAAGTATTTTGATAAGTGTATTGAAGTCTTTCAAAAGTGTATAAATACATATTAAAACACTACATGTATATACATTTTAACTGAGTCGTTAAGTCATCGTTAGTCGTTACATGTAAGTGTTGTTTTGAAACCTTTAGGTTAACGATCTTGTTAAATGTTGTTAACCCAATGTTTATAATAACAAAAGAGATTTTAAATTATTATATTATCATGATATTATGATGTACGAATATCTCTTAATATGATATATATACATTAAATGTCGTTACAACGATAAACGTTACATATATGTCTCGTTTCAAAATCATTAAGTTAGTAGTCTTGTTTTTACATATGTAGTTCATTGTTAATATAATTAATGATATGTTTACTTATCATAATATCATGTTAACTATATATATAACCATATATATGTCATCATATAGTTTTTTACAAGTTTTAACGTTCGTGAATCACCGGTCAACTTGGGTGGTCAATTGTCTATATGAAACCTATTTCAATTAATCAAGTCTTAACAAGTTTGATTGCTTAACATGTTGGAAACATTTAATCATGTAAACATCAATCTCAATTAATATATATAAACATGGAAAAGTTCGGGTCACTACATTTATCGGCACTCGAATCGAATAAGCAAGTAACATAAGTGTTGTTGAGAAGAAACGTACCCGTGACTAGTTCATTGTCATCCCGGGCTTCCTCGGTGTTAATTTTGAAAGCTCGGCTGCGTATGTTGGGGTTGGATTTCTTCTTCGGGCATTCGTTTCTTTAATGGTCCGTTTGGCCACATTCGTAACAAGTGACCGTCTTTGGAGGATTGGGCCCCTTTTCGAGCGACGGGGGCGGCACTTGTGTAATTGTTGGCCCTATGACCAACTCCTTGGCACCGGTGGCAAATTAGCTTGCCACACTCACCCGAATGGTTCTTGTGACATTTGTTGCAAAAAGGTTGAGTTTCGGCATACCCTTTCTTGCCGTCGTTGGTGAAAGGATTTTTTTGAAGGTGTTGTTGTTGTAGTTGCTTGATGGAGTGGCTTCCCATTTCCTTTTGTTGCCACCCGATTTATCCTCGGCCTTAGGAGCCGGCACTACGATTTCATCAACCGTTTCAATCAATTGGCGGGCCATGTTCAAAGCGGCTTGGTGATTAGCGGGTTTGGAGGACATCACACCTTGTTTGATGCTCTTTGGAAGACCATCCATATAGAGTTCAACCCTTTGAGATTCGGGGTTCACGAGATTAGGACACATCAAGGATAGTTCAGCGAAGCGTTGGTTATAGGCCTTGAGATCGTTACCGACCGCCTTCAAAATTCTTAGCTCTTGTTCGAGCTTTCGGGTTTCTTCGCGAGGGAAATATTCAACAATCATCTTTTCCCTTAAATCAGCCCAAGAGACGGCATGAGCTTCATCGGTACCCACCGATTGTACATAGGTGTTCCACCATGTAAGAGCGACACCAGCGAGAGTGTGGGTGGAGTACTTGACCTTATCTTTGTCCCGACAACCGCTTATGCTAAAGACGGCCTCCGTTTGTTCGAACCATCGAGTGAGAGTAACCGGTCCCCCGGTTCCATCATAAGTGTGAGGTTTGCACCCCATAAAAGCCTTGTAGGAGCACCCTTCGCTAGAGTTACCGGCTCCTTGGTTGTTATTGTTGTTGTTGGAGGAGTGACCGGCCATGGCCACCTCTACGGCGGTGGCCACCATTCGTTGTAGAGCTTGTTCGGGAGTCTCATGGCGTGGCACATGACGAGGTGGCATTGTTCCTTCAAAACAAACGAATACCGTTGGTTAGTATTCTAAATAATACTAACCGTAATATGGAATAAAGATAGAGAGAAAATTTTTCCTTGACTCGCCTTAAATTCTTTATGTCATAATGTCGGAACGTTCATATGAGTCACCGTAATATAATCTCGAAAATTATACTACCCAAATTCATATGTGCATTCGACACTATTTCATATAGTCAAGGTGGCGCGTCAATTAAATCTAGTAACGTGAGATTAAGATTGAATAAGAATTAGATATGATAAAAGAGTTCAAGTATAATGCACAAGTAGTCAAGTAATTCCTACTTCAAGTCTATATGCCGGTTGTAGTCTAGACTCACCAATGTACCCTATGACTCGGGGTTGACACCAATGAACTCTAAATCCCTACAACCAATGCTCTGATACCATCTGTAGCGACCCGACCAAATCATGTTTGACGGCGCCGTCTACGTAGGTCCCATTACATGGTCATAAGTCTTTAAGACAAAGTTTGACCGAAAATATGTCGCATTCATTTCATAAGTGTGGATGTTTCAAAGTTTACAAAAGTAGTTTCCATAACTAGTACATAACGATGTTTAAAGTACAAATGAAACACGTGCGACACAGTTTAAAGTAGTCAAAAGACGCTCCACATATGCAAGTATACTCTACATCCAAAGCAAGTATCAAAAGAATGAGTGGAAGCATGTATCACCTAATGTTCAAGGACCTGAGAAAAACATAGAAATCTGTCAACGAAAACGTTGGTGAAATCATAGGTTTAAGTAAGTGAGTGAGTAAAAGTAAGTCGAACCACAAGATTTGCATCATTGATAAATAGTAATACATTCTAAAATTTAATATTCACGAGCACCCAATTATCAAGGCTTAACGTTTCCTTCAATAGTACCCCATCACAATAGTGTTAGAACATACACTGTTTCCCGAAAATATATTTCACCCGAATAACGGTAGCGAACCGTCTGAATGAGGGTTTGTCAAACCCATATGCCCATACAACATAAGTTTATGCCTACACTTACACCCTGCAAGTGTAACTAATGATAATCGAATTGAGGATTTTGTTCTAAACTCGTATGTAGAATGTTTGTTTTCCTGTACTTGTGTTCACTTAGTTAAAAAGAAACGTTTATGTTTTCTCATCCCAAATGTAAGTTCAAACGAGTAAAACTGGGACTATGATCTCACCTTGAGCGTAAGAGTAAATAAGTACTTCGACAAGTAACGTGTGCAAAGAACAATGCTAGTCTTGACCTAAACAAATAGGTTGTATCAATATCGATAGTCACGATTGGTCAAAGATGTTCAATTAGTCCTATGGCTCAATACGACTCGATTATGCAGCATGTGAATCAAATTGTCAAGTTTCATGCAAGATACAAGTATAGGATCATGTTAGAAAGATTGCATAATCATTTGGTTAAGTTTGACAAAAATTCAAACTTTGGTCGGTCAAAGTCAACGAAAAAGTCAACGCATTCGGGTCGGGTCTCGAACTATTTTTCTGTGCTAATTATTCATATATAAACATGTTAGAACAAGTCTCATGTGAATCGGAGGTCCATAGGGTGCCAAACATTTTTCATATAATTGACATGTAGGTCAGAACCTGAACACGCCTTAGGTCGCGTCGCGACCCAAGGCTGCCGCGCCGCGGCATTTAACGGGTGCTGGTACCTGGTCAGTTTCAATTGTTCAAGTCTTTTTCCGAACTTCGAACAAACACAAATCACAAAACGTAAACACTTATGACTCGCACCTTATATCGTTGGAAAGCTCTTTTGACAAGGAAGACAACTAAGCACATTTCACCAACCGAAAACATTATTTGCAATAACCGACTTTTCAAATCAAATGATCAATCAATGCACACATTTAATGCTTCAAATTTTATAGGTGCACATTTATGATTCGGGCATTTAATGCATACATACAACACGCCATTTTGTAGGTAATCGAGCATACAATACAACTAACTACTTACCAACAATAATTCATGGCATTCACTGCATCAAATATTCATTTCAAGCTTATCAAACCCTAACTCAAATTCACCAAAATCACTAATCAAGTTTATGGAGTTTTCTCAAGCAACCTACACATCAAATTGAAGCTAGTGATACTAGGAACACATTTAATACATGCATTTATGAAATTTAACAACATTCAAACAACCAAATCACCAAATCAAACACACCAAAGTTCATACTCAAGCTAGCTACTTCAAATAATGAAATCAAGCATATAAATCATATAATCATGTTAGACTTTAGCCATAGACACTAATTAACAACTTTATAACTTAAAAACATCAAGAACACAAAATCTAGTGATTTTAGAAAGTTACCCAAATGTAATGAAATTGGTATGGAATCGAAGAGGAAGTAGCAAGGATTCCAAATATGTAATTTGTTTTGATTGAAGCTTGCTTGAACGAATTTAGATGATGATTCTTGAAGATGAAGATTGAGAGAAAAGTTAAAAGTATTAATTGAAAAGTGAAAATGAAAATGGAAAATAATGGGTGGAGGAGATGGAGTGTTGACCATTTGACCTAGTCAAATGTTTGGCACTTGGGCAAGTTTGGTCCCTCTAGTTCCATTCGGGTGCGTGAATTACCTAACGAGATAATTTAAAACGCATATTAACGGGAGATGTTATAAACATATAACGGACTTTAAATAATTAAACGGAAAAGTAAACGAAAAAAGGCGGGATGTTACATTGGGTGGCGACAGAAACCGTAACAGTAAAGCTGCAGTAACGGTGGTACAGGGTGGTGTTTTTGGGTGATTAAAGGTGGCGAATGGGAGTGGTGATAGTGCTTGAATTAAGGTGATGGTGGGTTGTTATTTGTTGGTTTTCAATGATGGTGATGATGAGTGAAACAAAAACATAATACAACATGTTAAAATTGATAAGATAATGGTGGTGTTGATGACAGTTGTGATCGAGTTGAGTGATGATCGAGATAAAGCTAGAGACTGAAAAATCACAAGTGATGGTTATGGTTTAGTGGTTGTCGAATTTATGAAACAGAAAGTAGGAAGTAAAGACAAGAAAAGAAATATATGATGATGATGATCGGGGTGGTGGTTGTCTCATAGATAGTGAAGGTGGCTCGACGTGGTTCAAGAGTGATGGAACACTAACTTGGCAGCGGTTTGGGAATGAAGATGGTGACCGGGTTCCAATTTGAGTTAATGGTGATAAGTAGAAACAACCGACAGCAGCAAGAGCAAACAACAATGAGCAATAGCAGGTAAACAACCGGTCATGGGTTTGGTTCTAATAGAAGTAATCCAGATTTGAATAGTGTGCAGGCTTGGTGGTGATGGTTGCCATCGAATAGCCCAACACAAATGGTGGTGGTGACCGAAATTACAAGTGGCAATTAGAACTAAAATAGAACACATAAAATTAGAGATAGAAAGTTGGTTGGTTTATTTGGTGATGAGTATTTGAATTGAAACAAGAAAATAGACTATTGAATCTTAATAAATTGCATGGTTCAACTAGTGGTCTTGGTTAGGATGATAATCATGTAAGTGGGTTTTATGGAGACTGTCGAACAAGACTAGCAAGAAAAAAAAAACAAGATGGTGGGTATTGTGGTGTGTATCACTAAGTGCATATGTATAGTAAGTATATGACTTTAATTAGATGGTGGGATGGATTGAAAATGACAACACAGTGTCTTTTACTTCTATCATTTAATTTCACGGATATTTTATGTAAGTGGGTTTGGTACATGTTCAATCATATATTGATTTGTATGTATGCAAGTAATAGATTGATAAATTATCAATCAAAAATAGTAATCGAATATAATAATATTTATAATAAATAAATAAAAACGTGTGATTAGTGTGATTAAGCTTCTACTATTGTGTAACGACCCGGAAATTTCCGACCAAATTTAAACTCTAATCTCTATATGTTTCCGACACGATAAGCAAAAACCCTAATATTGAGTCTAGAAAGTTCGAAATCTATATTTGAATAATCAGTTACCCTTTTGACCAAGCCTGATGATTCACGAACATTTATGTGTATATACGTTATATACTTAATTATTGATAACGATGACAAAGTATTAAATAAATATGTATATATATATAATGATTTAAAATAATAAAAAAATACATTAGAGGTAATTACAAGTCAAACTATAATTATTAACAGTATTACTTTCATTAAGATTAAAAATATATAATATCAATATTAATATCAGTATTATTAATATTACTAAATAACATATAGATATAAAATTTGATACCTTTAATGTATTATATCAGTGTTACTAATATTATTATTATCAATATTATTATTATTATAAATATAGTTATAATTATTAACTATTAAACATTAAAATAATATGATAGGATCATACATAAGGTATATATAAAAATATACTGATGTATGTACATATGTAGATATGCATAACACTGGTATACATTTTATATAAATATACTAATATATAAAATCAGTATTTTCATAATAACACGTGATTTACAGAATTCAAATCCATTTACAATCTTTATGAACTGTTTGAAATTTTGTTTATATCTATCAAATGAATGTAATCCATTGAGAAAAATCCAAAAGCAGTTAAAAGATGCTTTTCTCTTTTCTATTTGTTTCCCTGTATCTGATTTATCATACTATCAATCTTTAATTGAGTCTTAAAACGATTGATCCCAGCTGTATTTTCACCACACAATCTCACATTATCTAAATAAACCACCCTGGTAAACACACTTCTTCTTCTAGTTTCTATGATCAAACAACCATCATAAACCATCAACCACAACCAACATGCTATCTAAATGCCATCCGACTCATTTATCACTTCAAGACTATAACCCATATTACTATTGATCATCTTTCTGTTCCGGGAACTAGTTGCAATACGATTACAACAACAACCATTATCAAACCATCTCATTTATTTTCTATCAACCAACTCGAGCACCACCAATTGAAACCAATTGAAACCGACACCCCAAACCCACTTACTGTTTCGATTACGTTTATTACCAAGAACTCTCGCCACGTCTCTCTCTCTTTAATTTGATTGTGAAACAAATCATAATCGAAACCCACCTGTGAACATTTGATATTGCTTCTGGCCTCTGAATAATTGCAACCATTGAATCACACACCACCACCTACAGTTTCTTTTTTGCTGATTCAAACCGAAATCCCACAATCCATCTTGAACACCACATCGAACCACCACCATCATGACCATAAAATTTCTGCAGCCTGTCTCCTATGATTCTGTGTTTTCCTGTACGAGTTAAGAACATCATAAACCCATCACCAAACTATCACCATGGTATATTGATGCTGATATTATTCCTGTTTTTCTGTTCCTTGTCCGAACACCTCACCCAAACAACCACCTACGATCAACCAAAACCACCACCACAACCGTCGCTAACTGTAACTTTATTTTTGTGTTCTAATTGACTATCACCACCACCAAACGCCTACTGTTGGGGTCACCGCTTTGTTGATGGATTCACTGAATTCAAAGATAAAGTCACCTGCTACTGCTATTTGAATCTTTCTGTTTACAAATAAAACCAGGACCCGTTATTTTGATGAAAAGATGAGTAATTGATAAGGAATTAAAAAAAATATATAAATATAGTGATAAAGATGGATGAAGACGTTAATGATGGAAGGAAAAAGAATAAGGAGTGCTGCTTAATATTTTTTTTTCTTTTTCTGATTTAATCATAACACCACCGACGCTTTGTTTTCTTGTTTCCTTCTTAACCTAAATCTGATTTTCGACTGGGATTATTTTGTGGTTTGGGCCGCCTTTCTTGTTGGGCTTATGAGACGAGTTGGGCCGAGTTTGGGTAGTTGGGCCAAATGGTGGACTGACGGGACTTCGAATTGGATAAAACGATTTTCACTAGATTAAATTACGGAAACACGAAACAGATTAGTTGGTTACGGGTGTTAGGGTGTAAAGCGGGAGGTCGCGGGTTCGATTCCCATATGGTGCAAATCTTTTTAGAAAAGGGTATATACTCTTTTATCCTTCTTATTTATTTATAACATTTATTATTATTACTATTATTATTATTATTATGAAAATAAATATATATATCTTAAATAAATATATTAATATGAAAATGATAAAAGTTACAATTAGGTTACAATTTAAATGAAATATTAATATTATTATTATTTTCACTATTGTTATTATTATTGTCATTAAAATTATTATTATTATTAAAAATTATCTTTTATTATTAAAATTAGTGTTATAATTAAAATTATCACTTTTATCATTATTATTAGAATTATCATTATCACTAGTATTATTTTTTTTCATTGGTATTATTGATTATTGATTATTAATATATCAAATAAAGATTTTCTATATAAAAATATATTTATGACATTGACACAACTATAACAATATTTTATTTGTAATAAATACTAGTTATCTATTTAAAGTATATAAAAATAAATATATCTAATTAAGTTATTAATATATAAATTAATAAAATAACAATTAAATAATAATAATATATATATATATATATATATATATATATATATATATATATATATATATATTGTTCGATTACAAGTATATGCTTTAATAAATATATGAATAATATAGGTTCGTGAATCCGAGGCCAACCTTATAATTGATCAATGATGATGTTATATGTATTTTTACTACAAAATACATTAGGTGAGTATATAGATCCCTTTTTAAACTTTAAATATTTTGGGATGAGAATACATGCGCTGTTTTTATAAATGATTTACGTTATGGACACAAGTAACTGAAAAATATATTCTACGTTGAGTTGTACCACTGGCATACTTCCCTGTAGCTTGGTAACTATTATTTACAACGGTATTGTAAACGCGAATCCTGTTGATAGATCTATCGGGCCTGACAACCCCAACCGGACTGGACGACCAGTATTCAACGGTTGCACAGTACTTCGTTTCGTGCCTACACTTGGTACGGTGTAGTAAGATTTCATAATAAAGGGAATATGCGACGTGATTAAATGTTAAGTATGGTTACCAAGTGCTCAACCACTTAGAATATTTTTATTAAAATGTTTACATATGAAATCTTGTGGTCCATTGTTATAACGCTGCTAGCATCAAACCTATATATCTCACCAACTTTATGTTGACCTTTTAAAACATGTTATTCTCAGGTACGAATTAAGTCTTCCGCTGTGCAATAGCTCATATTAAGGACCTTACTTGGGGTCGATCATCGCAATAGGACCAACTGTTGAAGACTACGTCCGGGAGGATTAGGACCGGTCGTCATAGTTGGTATCAGAGTGTTGGTCTTAGGGAACCAGGCCTTGCATTAGTGTGTCTAACTGGTAGTTGTTAGGATACATTAGTGAGTCTGGACTTTGACCATGTCTACCTATCAAAAGGTTTTGCTTATCATTTCTAGTCGAAAATCATCTGTTTATCATCCTTAGGGAATTGCCTGCTTATCATTCTTTAGTCTAGACACGTCTTACTGCATTTAATGCATCGATAGTGTATAGACAAAAACAAAAAAAATTCATATCTTAGCGCATCTGTAGACTTGCTTGTCATATGCCGTAAGTTTCTCTGTAGGTTACGAAATCTTTAGTATTGTAGATATTCTATGAAGTTAGAATATCATCATACATTCGAAAAATCATTTCACATCGAAGATCTCTTCCATCCACCAAATTGCCCTTTTTAACCTGAAGCGCTTATCGGCGAACCTGTTCGAGAAACCATTTTTTTCTCCCCTTTTTCTGAGTATCTCATCACGATTACATACTATCCCATATTTTGAATCTTACTCATCCGCTCGTTTCAATCGTTAATCATCCTGACATAATATAAGAAGTTAACGAAATACGTGCTCGAGTAATGGTTTTGGAGAATCTGGTGCGGAGGTTAAAAACACCAGCAACAGCATCAGCAGCATAATCCATATCACCATCATCAACGTCAATGGTATCCTTATCACCCTCAAACCACAACCACGTCGTAAATCTCAACGTCACAAATTACACATCGAGTATAAACACCATTCTACGTATCCGCTCACCACAGAATAACCATTTCTATTCAAATTTCATATTTGGATTTTGACCTATCAGAATCCAACAAGTGGCATAATGAAGAAAATATTGGACGAAAATAAAAAGTGTTAGAAACAAACGAATTAATTAATTGAAATTGTGATAGGAATCCACGCTAACTGTTCCGGCTAACTGTTCCCAGCTAACTGATTAACATTTAATTTATCGCAATTTACATTATCGCAATTTATATTCTCGCAATTTTATTTATCGTCATTTAATTTCTGTTATTTACTTTTACGCACTTTAGTCGGGACACGTATACAAGGTTTCGACTTATCATATCGACCCATCTATATATATATTTCGGAACGACCATAGACACTCTATAGTTAGCTATACAGGGTTGAGGTGGATTCCAAAATATATATATGGTTTGAGTTGTGATCTATACTGAGACCGGTACACGGGTCACGATACGTATTAATTAATTCAAATATTATAACTGTATATGAATCATCGGACTATTGGACTGCTAACTTTGGACAATTAAAATGAATTAAAATGTTGATTATAACATATGAAACTAAACAATTCTTCAAGTTTGCCACTTGAATCCATCTTAAACCTCATTCGTATCTTGATTATTACAATCCGCGTTCAAACCTATCGTGATTCTTGAACACACCTCGATCGAGAAGTTGAACCAGCTGCACCTCATCTATGGAAGAGAGATTTATGCATACAGTTATGCGCCTGAAAAACTTTCGAAACCAAAGTGATAGTTAAAACCTATCCGCGTCGAATTCCTTATCATTCATTAAGAAAAAACAATCATACGATTCCTTTTCAAGTAGCAAATTTTGTCACAGCTCCACTTCGACTTCTCAGAAAGACTACTCTTATTATAACCTCGATATTTATACTTTGTCTTTTCGCTGTCGTTATCGGAGAACCTTTTATATTTCACGATATCATCATCAAATGTCCCAGCAGTTTGTTATCTATTCGGCAGAACCCGCAATCAGTATTTTGAAAATCTCGCAGAATTTTTTTTTCCGTCATGCCTAAAACGTCTATCCTTAAGAATTTCATACTCCGAATGTGAAGTTTCTGAAAAACACCTTGGACTATGAAGTAGTTCTTGAAATGCTGATGAAGCAGCAAAAACCGTAAACGACCTTAACAGTCAAAAGTTTACGATGAAGTACAGCATGTTGGAAAAGATCAGAAAAAGAAAAGGGTTGAAACTGGAAAACGGATTGAGCAAAGTATGAAGGAGACCATGGACAAATCATGAAAACTAAACCTGATTTCAAAGAATCCAAACGATTCAGTGCCTGCTGAGACCGTTAGTAAGAACCGTACTCGATATTCTAAACCTTTCCGGATGATATTCTTCATCATCATCTTATCTTAGATATTATAAGATATCTTCATACCTTTTCTCCATATTTCTGGAAATAATTTCACAACTATTCCTATCTGAGATCATTTATCCTTCCGTAACTTCTGCGTTACAATACCAAGGAAACTGTGTTAGTTTCTAAGTTCTAAAATCTTCGAGTTTAAAATAGGAATGTTCTAAAGTAGTGATGGGAACTGATGCATGAATTAGTATAATATAATGAAACTTGATCAACTTCATTATATTACAGTAAGTCATGTTAAGTTTCTAATGGAATGTGATGATTCACAGTACCGTCATCATGTGCCATGTTACACGGCTCTCACATTCTATCTAATTCCAAAATGTATTAAGAACAAATCATCTTGATAGTTCTATTTTTCTGGATATTCTGGTAATTTGACAAATCAAAATCGAACCATTACCATTCCTTCCTGAGAACATTAGTCATGTTCATTCCAAATCTTATACTTACGAATTCCGAACCATTGCTCGCTTGGCTTGAGAACGGGAAGAGAAAATGAAAGAATGAAGCTCCAAAATAGAAACTAGAGTATAAATCATAGCAAATAGGAGAAAGAGTAGAAGATGTAAGGTATGGAAATAAGGAAGAGAAGGGGGTGGATTTATAGTAAAGTATCCGACAAAGAAATCACAACAGATTTGCCGCATTAAATTAAAGGAGATCCTGTTTCTTAAATCGCCGAAGAACCAAATCTTATTACGAAAGATTTTCTTTAAATCTCGTGAATTCCGGAAATCAATCATAACCATGTCATCAGTTAAAACGATACCATATTACTCATTTCACTCCTTTTTGTGATAGCTTCGCTCGTACGCTTCACATGATCAAAATGTTTTATCTATATCCATCAACAACGATAAAACTCCGTTATTACCTCATATTCGTCATGAAAACATTCCTATTGTTATTTATGACAACCTCTACCAAATTTCGGGGATGAAATTTCTTTAACGGGTGGGTACTGTAACGACCCGGAAATTTCCGACCAAATTTAAACTCTAATCTCTATATGTTTCCGACACGATAAGCAAAAACCCTAATATTGAGTCTAGAAAGTTCGAAATCTATATTTGAATAATCAGTTACCCTTTTGACCAAGCCTGATGATTCACGAACATTTATGTGTATATACGTTATATACTTAATTATTGATAACGATGACAAAGTATTAAATAAATATGTATATATATATAATGATTTAAAATAATAAAAAAATACATTAGAGGTAATTACAAGTCAAACTATAATTATTAACAGTATTACTTTCATTAAGATTAAAAATATATAATATCAATATTAATATCAGTATTATTAATATTACTAAATAACATATAGATATAAAATTTGATACCTTTAATGTATTATATCAGTGTTACTAATATTATTATTATCAATATTATTATTATTATAAATATAGTTATAATTATTAACTATTAAACATTAAAATAATATGATAGGATCATACATAAGGTATATATAAAAATATACTGATGTATGTACATATGTAGATATGCATAACACTGGTATACATTTTATATAAATATACTAATATATAAAATTAGTATTTTCATAATAACACGTGATTTACAGAATTCAAATCCATTTACAATCTTTATGAACTGTTTGAAATTTTGTTTATATCTATCAAATGAATGTAATCCATTGAGAAAAATCCAAAAGCAGTTAAAAGATGCTTTTCTCTTTTCTATTTGTTTCCCTGTATCTGATTTATCATACTGTCAATCTTTAATTGAGTCTTAAAACGATTGATCCCAGCTGTATTTTCACCACACAATCTCACATTATCTAAATAAACCACCCTGGTAAACACACTTCTTCTTCTAGTTTCTATGATCAAACAACCATCATAAACCATCAACCACAACCAACATGCTATCAAAATGCCATCCGACTCATTTATCACTTTAAGACTATAACCCATATTACTATTGATCATCTTTCTGTTCCGGGAACTAGTTGCAATACGATTACAACAACAACCATTATCAAACCATCTCATCTATTTTCTATCAACCAACTCGAGCACCACCAATTGAAACCAATTGAAACCGACACCCCAAACCCACTTACTGTTTCGATTACGTTTATTACCAAGAACTCTCGCCACGTCTCTCTCTCTTTAATTTGATTGTGAAACAAATCATAATCGAAACCCACCTGTGAACATTTGATATTGCTTCTGGCCTCTGAATAATTGCAACCATTGAATCACACACCACCACCTACAGTTTCTGTTTTGCTAATTCAAACCGAAATCCCACAATCCATCTTGAACACCACATCGAACCACCACCATCATGACCATAAAATTTCTGCAGCCTGTCTCTTATGATTCTGTGTTTTCCTGTACGAGTTAAGAACATCATAAACCCATCACCAAACTATCACCATGGTATATTGATGCTGATATTATTCCTGTTTTTCTGTTCCTTGTCCGAACACCTCACCCAAACAACCACCTACGATCAACCAAAACCACCACCACAACCGTCGCTAACTGTAACTTTATTTTTGTATTCTAATTGACTATCACCACCACCAAACGCCTACTGTTGGGGTCACCGCTTTGTTGATGGATTCACTGAATTCAAAGATAAAGTCACCTGCTACTGCTATTTGAATCTTTCTGTTTACAAATAAAACCAGGACCCGTTATTTTGATGAAAAGATGAGTAATTGATAAGGAATTAAAAAAAATATATATAAATATAGTGATAAAGATGGATGAAGACGTTAATGATGGAAGGAAAAAGAATAAGGAGTGCTGCTTAATATTTTTTTTTCTTTTTCTGATTTAATCATAACACCACCGACGCTTTGTTTTCTTGTTTCCTTCTTAACCTAAATCTGATTTTCGACTGGGATTATTTTGTGGTTTGGGCCGCCTTTCTTGTTGGGCTTATGAGACGAGTTGGGCCGAGTTTGGGTAGTTGGGCCAAATGGTGGACTGACGGGACTTCGAATTGGATAAAACGATTTTCACTAGATTAAATTACGGAAACACGAAACATATTAGTTGGTTACGGGTGTTAGGGTGTAAAGCGGGAGGTCGCGGGTTCGATTCCCATATGGTGCAAATCTTTTTAGAAAAGGGTATATACTCTTTTATCCTTCTTATTTATTTATAACATTTCGTGACTACACTTGGTACGGTGTAGTAAGATTTCATAATAAAGGGAATATGCGACGTGATTAAATGTTAAGTATGGTTACCAAGTGCTCAACCACTTAGAATATTTTTATTAAAATATTTACATATGAAATCTTGTGGTCCATTGTTATAACGCTGCTAGCATCAAACCTATATATCTCACCAACTTTATGTTGACCTTTTAAAACATGTTATTCTCAGGTACGAATTAAGTCTTCCGCTGTGCAATAGCTCATATTAAGGACCTTACTTGGGGTCGATCATCGCAATAGGACCAACTGTTGAAGACTACGTCCGGGAGGATTAGGACCGGTCGTCATATATTGATTTAATATCTCATTCACGGACTAAATTTCGTGTCCCATTGTTAAACAGTGACGGATAAAAGTCTTCTGAAAAATCCCATATTTTTAAATTAACTTTATTTATTTATTTTGATCATTATGGTATAAAAATCAAATCTTTAATTTAATAAATAAAAATTACATCAATCGTCCCTCTCATTTATGGATAAAATATAAAAAGTGTTAAAACTTAACAAATAGTTCCTAAATCCATTTTTAATAAGCCTAAAATTTATAGAACTCATTTTCGTATCACCGTTTATTTTAAAATTACATATGTTTGAATTTAACTTGCTTAATATCAATTGGAACATCAGACGAGTATTACAACCATTTAATATTTATTTTTAATATACTTTATATATATATATATATATATATATATATATATATATATATATATATATATATATATATATATATATATATATATATATATATATATATATATATAATATAGATTCAGGTTTTATTATATAATTAAATACATTAAATATATGTTTTCAAATAAATAAATTTAATACTTAATCTTATATATTTACAATTAATATTTATTTATATATATATATATATATATATATATATATATATATATATATATATATATATATATATATATATATATATATATATATATATATATATATATATATACATACATAAATACATGAATCTATTTACAAATAGTTGTTCGTGAATCGTTGGGAACAGTAGAAGGTCAATTGAATATATAAACATAGTTTCAAAATTTTTGAGACTCAACATTACAGACTTTGCTTATCGTGTCGAAACATATAAAGATTACAGTTTAAATTTGGTCGGAAATTCCCGGGTCATCACAGTACCTACCCGTTAAAGAAATTTCGTCCCGAAATTTGATCGAGGTCGTCATGGCTAACTATAAAAATGTTTTCATGACGAATATGAATTGATAAATATAGTTTTATCATAATTGAGTAATATAGATAAAATAATTCGATTATTCGAAGAGCACGAATGAAGCTATCACAAAAGAGTGAAATAATGAAGTAAGGATTTATCTTAGCTTTTGACGTAGCCCGGTTGAATTTAGAAAATAATATTCGTCCTATCTTTTGACATTGTCTCAGTTGAATTTCAGAATTGAAGGGATTTAAAGAAAATCTTTGAAATCTAAAAGATTTGATTCTTCGGCGAATAAGGTAATTAATATCTCTGTAATTAAATACGGTGATCTGCCTCGATTACTCTGTCTGATATTTCCATTATAAATTAAGTTCTTTCGTTCGTTTATTCTCATCATTCCTATACTTTCTTTATTAGTTCATACATCCAAAAGATTGTGAAAATGCTTAATCCCGTTCTAATCCTTGATATTTTTCTAATTATCATTTCATTTATCCTTCTTTTCAATCTTCCCAAAAAATATCTGTTTACTTCTACAATTTCCTTGGGGTGATACTATTTTTAATTCTACCGTGTCTTTATATTGCTATTCATATTAATATCCACGGTTTGTAATTTATACTATGTTATCGGGCTTTGTATCTCCCCTTATTTTTCAATGTCCCTATTTCTGTTTCCTATAATCATTGTCATCCACAGTTAATACTCTCTCCTATTTACTGCGATTTATACTCCAATTTCTATTTCGGAGTTTTGTCCCTTCGTTTCTTCTTCTTGCGGTTAGGCATCTCTTGTAATGGTCCAGAATTCGCAGATATAATTTTCAAAATGAACATTGTTAATGTTCTAAGAAATGAACGGTAATGGCACGATCTTGATTAGTCAAATTACCAGAATATCCGAGAAAAATAGAACTATCAAGAAAATATGTTCTTGATATGTTTATATATCAGATAAAATGTAAAAGTCGTGTAACATGGAACATGATGACGTTATGATTTGTGAATCGTCACGTTCCATTAGAAACTCAGCATGACTTACTGTAATATAATCACATTGATCAAGTGTCATTATATTATACTAACTCATGCATCAATTCCCAACACTATTTCAAAAACATTCACAATTTAAATTTGAATTTTAAAGAATTTTAGAAACTAAAGTAGTTTCCTTTATGATGTAATATAGATAGCACGAAGAGATAAATAATTTCAGACGAGAATATTTATGAAAATATCTTCAGAAATATCGAAGATATTTATGATGATATTTTGGAATTTCTAAGTTCGATGGTTGATGAGGAAGATTTTCCGCAAGATTTTAACATGAGCACGGAGTAAGATGTTCATTGAAGGTTTCACCAGATTCAGAATTACCTGGATTCTTTGAATATATAGTGTGGTCCTTGTATTTGTCCTTGGTCTCCTTCGTGGTTAGCTCAATCCGTTTTCCAGTTCCAATTTTTTTTTTTTGAACTTTTCCAACATACTATTCTTTATCATCAAACTTCCGATGATTAAGGGCGTTTACGGTTGTCTATGGTTTTTGCTGCTTCATTCAGCTTTTTCAACATTCAGAGTATTGATTTGTGACTGAGTGCTTTTCAGAATTTTAGAATGAGAGATCATAATTCTAAGAGATAAATGTCATACATATAACTGTTGATGTAGATATGCTGTGAGTTTTCAAAGTACTGATTGTTAATTCCCGGTAATTGGTATGGCAGTTCTCGTTACAAGATGCAGATGAGTATATGATAGGGTTTCAATGAATAAATATAATGATTTATCAGAGAGATTTAAGCCAAGAAGCAACGAGGTTGCTAGTACGTCTACTGTTAATATGGTGGATTATAAAAGAATTCTCCGGTATAAAAAGGGTAATCGTATATATCAGGATTATAGTAAGGCTACTTCGAATGAAAAGTCGAAGTTGACTTGCTGGAGCTGTGACAAAATTGGGTACTTTGAAAAGGTATTGTAAAATTATTTTAGATAATAACAACGTCAAGGGGAGCGAGCACATATATGTGTTAAACGTTCACTCAGGTTCTGAGTGTTTTTATGTGCATAACTATATGCATAAGTTCTTCCTTTCTTAGATGAAGTGCGGTTGGTTCATCTTCTCGATTGAGGTGTTTTCAAGAGTCATGAAAGGTTTGAATGCAGATTGTAATTGTCAAGATACAAATGAGGTTTTAGGGTGAAATCAAGTGGCAAACTTGAGGATTTGTTTAGTTTCATATGTTATAATCAATATTTTAATTCATTTTAATTGTCCAATGTTGGTAGTCCTTGATTGGTAGTTCACAGTTAGCAATTCAAAAATATATATATAATTTAATATATAATATTCGAATTAATTAATACGTATCGTGACCCGTATTCGTCTCAGACTCGATCACAACTCAAACTATATATATTATTGTAGAATCAACCTCAACCCTGTATAGCTAACTCCCGCATTACTGCATATAGAGTGTCTACAGTTATTCCAAATAATATATATAGATGGGTCGATATGATATGTCAAAACCTTGTATACATGTCCCGATATTTAAAGTGCGTAAAATAAATAACAGAAATTAAATGACGATAAATAAAGTGCGTAAAGTAAATAACAGAAATTAAATGACGATAAATAAAATTGCGATAATTAAATAGCTATAAATAAAATGTAATCAGTTAGCTATGAACAATTAGCTAGGAACAGTTAGCGTGAATTCTTAACAAAATTCCTCATAGTTAATTTGTTTGTTTCTAACAAATTTTATTTTGTCAAATGTTTTCTTCATTATGCCACTTTTTGGATTCTGATAGGTCAAAATACAATCATGAGTTTGAATGAAAATAGTTATTCTGCGGTGAACGGATACGTATACCTGTGGATGTAAGTAGGATAGTAAATGACTGTTGAATTAGATTTGAAAGAATGTACAGTGTACTTATTAATGTGAAATCTAAATATTCCTCGGGTATTACCTACCCGTTAAAATATTTTCACCATTAACAGTTTGTACGAAAGAATTTTTAATTACAATCTTTATGAAATAATATTTATATACATATATATTTTCTTCAAACGTAATCATGGATTTAATGAGTCAATATGATATTAAACTCATTTGGTTTATGTTTAGAACTAGAGTACATAATCTCTAAAACATTAGAGGTTACATAATCATCATGTCGAACGAAGATAAATGATGTAGAACGTTATGTAGAATGATGATTTTTCTCGAGGTACAGAATGAGATGTTGAGGCATGGATTGTTGATAGTGCTGGTGCTGTTTATTGATGGTACTGTTGGTGTCGATGATGTTGCTGAAGCTGGTACATTTTGCACCATATTCTCCAAATTGATTACTCGAGCGCGAAGTTTCGTTGACTTCTTTTATTACCCCGGAATGATTGGCGGTTTAAACAAATGAATGAATAAGGTTTAGAATTGTAGAAATTATGTGATCGTTGTGAGATATTAAGGAAATGAGAGAAAAATGGTGTTTCGGATTTGTTCGCTGGTGAATGCTTCAGGTTCTTTGCCCAAAGGACAATATGGTGGATGAAAGGAATCGTTTCTTCTTGTCTCCAATGATTAAGTAGACTACGAACCCATCAGATGAATTGGAGATGGCTGATTGGTTGATTCATTCTGGTGACGCTGCTTCCGGAGCTTAGATGAATATCCATGTCGGAATACTTGTCGGAATAACTATCGGAATAGCTATCGGAATCTGAGGGACTCGAACTAGTTGAGGGATTCATCTCGTATGATCAAATGAATGATTTTGGGTAAGAAAATAGATTATAGGATGTAAATTAGTACCCTGCAATACATAGTTTACATATGCATATATAATACTAAAATCTCATAAGTTACGGAGGAATCTACGGAAGCTGCCAGGCAAAGGTAACAATAACAGATACGCTAAGATATGAATTTATCTATACACAGTCTATGCAATAGAGGCAGTAAGACGTGTCTAGACTAAGAATGATAAGCAAGTGATTCCTTAAGAATGATAAGCAGATGATTTCAGACAAAAATGATAAGCAAAACTTTTGACATGTAGACACGGTCGAAGTCCAGACTTACTGATGCATCCTAACGACTATCAGTTAGATACGCTAATGCAAGACCTGGTTCACTAAGACCACCGCTCTGATACCAACTGAAATGCCCCGTCCTAATCCATCTGGACGAAGTCTTCAACAGTTGGTCACATTGCGAGGTTCTGACCTCTATATGCCATGAAAGACTCCATGTCATATGATCAAATGCACAGCGGAAGATTTCTTTCATACCTGAGAATAAACATGCTTTAAATTGTCAACCAAAAGGTTTGTGAGTTCATCAGTTTAACATAAATAATCATTTCCATCAGTTTAATAGACCACATAATATGATAAGTTAATATATATATATATATATATATATATATATATATATATATATATATATATATATATATATATAGAATTTATTAATTATTTCATTTCTATATTAATAATGTATATATATGCTTCATATATTCATTCTGTATATAAAAATATTAATTTTTGTTATGTTATATGTATTAAATATATCATTTGTTTTAAAATAGTTATTATAATAATATTATCGTAATATTAGTAATGGTAAAAATAATAATAATAACAATAATAGTACATATACTAGTAGTAAAATGATAAAAATTATATTTTTAAGTGATGATAATAATATTAGTAATAATAATAATAATAATAATAATAATAATAATAATAATAATAATAATAATAATAATAATAATAATAATAATAATAATAATAATAATAATAATAATAATAATAATAATATTAATGATATTCATAAATTCATAATAATAATAATACTAATAATAATAGTATCAATACTTAATAATAATAATTACAATAATTACAATCATGATACATGTAATAATAACAATCATTAATAATAATAGAAATAAAATAATAAAGTATACCCTTTTAAATCTTTGAGTAAAAGAAATGCTGCAGTCGGGACTCGAACCCGTGACCTCTCGCTAACTCGACACCACACCAAACCCAACAACACCTTAAACCATTCCGCTACTTCTATTTTTATGTTATAGTTTGTAACCCATATTTATTTAATCATTTATCTGACTCACCCCAACTTAATCATGGCCCAACAGATCAAGCAACTGGATCTCAGCCCATCATAAAAACGTAAATTGATCTCGACCCATTAGATTAATAATATTAAGTCCATTAATGATAAAGGCTTAAGTCTAATAACTTTGTAAACTGATACATCGATCGTTAATATGAAGAAGATACGATCCTATTAACCCTAACCTCATCTTACATTCATCGTTAACATATCCCAATATCATCATCGCCATTTAAATCTTCACTTCTGTATCAATACCATCATCATCAAACACTTATCATCGTTATCATCATTCATATATCATCATCATGTATTGATTATTATTATCATCACGAGTATAACATCATCGACATCACCTTATGTATAATCATCGCGTTTTATTGTAACATTACCATCATTATCAACCGTAATCCTTCACCATTATCATTGTTGCAGCGAAAAAAGAAAAGATAAATAAATAAATAAAAAATAGAAAAGAAACATAGTAGCAGCAATATTTGACGGCCATGGCTGCTGTTTACAGTGGGTTTGCGTGGTCTTGGGTAGCGACAGAAACCGTAACAGTAAAGCTGCAGTAACAGTGGTGCAGGGTGGTGTTTTTGGGTGATTAAAGGTGGCGAATGGGAGTGGTGATAGTGCTTGAATTAAGGTGATGGTGGGTTGTTATTTGTTGGTTTTCAATGATGGTGATGATGAGTGAAACAAAAACATAATACAACATGTTAAAATTGAAAAGATAATGGTGGTGTTGATGACAGTTGTGATCAAGTTGAGTGATGATCGAGATAAAGCTAGAGACTGAAAAATCACAAGTGATGGTTATGGTTTAGTGGTTGTCGAATTTATGAAACAGAAAGTAGGAAGTAAAGACAAGAAAAGAAATATATGATGATGATGATCGGGGTGGTGGTTGTCTCATAGATAGTGAAGGTGGCTCGACGTGGTTCAAGAGTGACGGAACACTAACTTGGCAGCGGTTTGGGAATGAAGATGGTGACCTGGTTTCAATTTGAGTTAATGGTGATATGTAGAAACAACCGACAGCAGCAAGAGCAAACAACAACGAGCAATAGCAGGTAAATAACCGGTCATGGGTTTGGTTCTAATCGAAGTAATCCAGATTTGAATAGTGTGCAGGCTTGGTGGTGATGGTTGCCATCGAATAGCCCAACACAAATGGTGGTGGTGACCGAAAGTTACAAGTGGCAATTAGAACTAAAATAGAACACATAAAATTAGAGATAGAAAGTTGGTTGGTTTATTTGGTGATGAGTATTTGAATTGAAACAAGAAAATAGACTATTGAATCTTAATAAATTGCATGGTTCAACTAGTGGTCTTGGTTAGGATGATAATCATGTAAGTGGGTTTTATGGAGACTGTCAAACAAGACTAGCAAAAAAAAAAGCAAGATGGTGGGTATTGTGGTGTGTATCACTAAGTGCATATGTATAGTAAGTATATGACTTTAATTAGATGGTGGGATGGATTGAAAATGACAACACAGTGTCTTTTACTTCTATCATTTAATTTCACGAATATTTTATGTAAGTGGGTTTGGTACATGTTCAATCATATATTGATTTGTATGTATGCAAGTAATAGATTGATAAATTATCAATCAAAAACAGTAATTGAATATAATAATATTTATAATAAATAAGTAAAAACGTGTGATTAGTGTGATTAAGTTTCTACTATTGATTTAATATCTCATTCACGGACTAAATTTCGTGTCCCATTGTTAAACAGTGACGGATAAAAGTCTTCTAAAAAATCCCATATTTTTAAATTAACTTTATTTATTTATTTTGATCATTAAGGTATAAAAATCAAATCTTTAATTTAATAAATAAAAATTACATCAATCGTCCCTCTCATTTATGGGTAAAATATAAAAAGTGTTAAAACTTAACAAATAGTTCCTAAATCCATTTTTAATAAGCCTAAAATTTATAGAACTCATTTTCGTATCACCGTTTATTTTAAAATTACATATGTTTGAATTTAACTTGCTTAATATCAATCGGAACATCAGACGAGTATTACAACCATTTAATATTTATTTTTAATATACTTTATATATATATATATATATATATATATATATATATATATATATATATATATATATATATATATATATATATATATATAATTAAATACATTAAATATATGTTTTCAAATAAATAAATTTAATACTTAATCTTATATATTTACAATTAATATTTATTTACATATATATATATATATATATATATATATATATATATATATATATATATATATATATATATATATATATATACATACTTAAATACATGAATCTATTTATAAATAGTTGTTCGTGAATCGTTGGGAACAGTCGAAGGTCAATTGAATATATAAACATAGTTTCAAAATTTTCGAGACTCAACATTACAGACTTTGCTTATCGTGTCGAAACATATAAAGATTAAAGTTTAAATTTGGTCGTAAATTCCCGGGTCATCACATGAACAGCCATGAGCCAAGCATCACTTTAATCCATTTCAAAAACTTGTTTTAGTCATTCTGGGTGATCTGTGGCTCGGATTTCGATGACCCGAACATGAAAGTTCATCCAATCATCAATATAACCCAATGGTACACCCCAAAATCTCAAATTATGGTCCCAAAGTCGGACCAAAACCTGGTTTCGCAAGTTAACACATTTCAATTTTACAAAACCCTAAATCAAGCATCAATATTGATCCGTAACTCGAAACGCGATGAATCCAAAGCCTAACATTATGTACTCGATGAGAGGAACTCATTGATACACTTTAATTAATCAAAAATAGAAAATATACTGATTTTATCAATAAAGCTGTTGTCCACAAATTGATCAACCGAAATCATACGCAATCGAGCATTTCTAAGCATAATAACAACAATACAACAACATACAAGTACTAATACATTAACATATGATCAAAATCAGTAAAAATAGATGAAAAATAAAAATTTAGGGTTTATGTTTATACCCTAATCGAGAATCAAGTTATATAGACGCATAGAGAATGAAGAGTAGAATCCGATTATACAAGAAGGCCTTTGATTTAAGCTAATAAATTGATGAAGATGATGATGATGATGGTGATGCTAGGTGACATCCACAAAGAGGAGAGGAGGAGAAGAGAGAAAAAGAAATATGTTGTTAGGTTTAAAATGAGGAGTAGTGTGAAAGAAAAGCCTAAGTAACAAATTAATCATCAAAATGACAAAACATCCCCCATGCTCCATGGGGGAGTTTCGGCTGACCCAAGGGAGAGGGATGGGCTCCCTTAGCCCATCCTGAAGTATAGTGCAATTGCTTGTGGCCCAAAAGCCCGAACGGATCCCGATTCGCGAAAACACGGTTACACGATTAAATCTTCGGAAGAAACACGCACAATCGAAAAATAAAATACAGAAATATTTTATAAACTCATATGATATAAAAACATCATAAATAAAATAGTTTGGATTTGAAAATCACAAAAGTCTGATTATTGGTTTGAAAACCGAAACGATTTACCGGATAGAAATCCAAGATAAGTAGAAACGTACAAATCTAAATACGAACACATATATTCATATAACATATAATAAAGGAAATATTATTATTAAAATAATTATATAAGTCATAGAAATGACATGACACAAATATTTATTAACAGACGTTAAATATTAACGGAAAAATATAACGGAAAAAGCAGGGTCGTGACACATATCATGTAAATTTCAACACAACTAAATACTTTAGTTTAATTTAAATGGGGGGATGGCATGATATTAGACTATCACTAGTGGGAAATACGTTTTTCGAACGCACGTCGTAAAGCTTTTATCAGGTCGGTTCGTCCATACAAGCATCACATCTACGTGACTTAACATTTGAGATGTTAAACTGATCATAACGTCATTTCTCTTCATGTGTGTTTCATGATAATTGATATGTATGCGCATACCATTATTACATGTGCATATGCGCATTAGATGATGCACATACATATTTAGTATTGAGGACACACATGTTATTAATTACACGTGCAATGTTTGAAGTAACATTTACTACTTTAAAAGTATATTGATGAATTTGGTGCGACAATCTTCGCGTCAGGACGTTGATATTATCACGCACAATGTACGGAAATGACTATAAGTCCATGATTGTACATCATTTATAGTTTGTGCACGATGTTTAGGCACATAGTGTCTCGGGTGAGTATAACTACACCTTGGGTGCACTTAAGTCACATCGCTTTACCCCATGACATACGACTATAAGCCCATAATCGCACTTTATCCTATTGGCGGACATTTTTAGGTTCATGGCACATCTGCATAAGACCATGAACACATATTATTGATCCCGATTAGCAACATGAAGTTTGAAGAAGGGGGGGGGGGGGGGGGGGGGGGGGTAAATACAATTCTTTTTGTTAAATAAGAGGTTTTAACAGTTAAGCATGTCATTAACAATTAATTAAATTAGAGTCAATGTAATTTTTAACATTATTCTTTTATTGAAATAATCTCAAAGATTCATAGTTATTGTTTGGCAGAATAGATAACCGGTTGATACAAATTGCACCTTGATAGCTTTCGAACGACTTAAGCTTATACAAGATTTGGATTCTATTAATTTAATACTCAAACAACTCAATATTACAATAGTGGGATTGAGCTATTTATAGAGATCCTAAAAACCATGTAAATAATCTATTGTATGTTGGTACGGAGGATTTTTAGACTTGAACAGACAACTTTGTCAGAGAGCACGTGACTCCCTTTCTTCTTCGGTAGCTATTTGCAGGAACACCCCAAAAGGTTGGACATTCTATTTGAATAAACAAATGGAATGTTGGGTTCCCTAGGCGTTAACAAGTGTTAACCATGAACTGCGAATGGGTCAACCGCCAACACATGTCCTTTTCTCTTCAACTTAGTCTTCGATATCAGTTGAATAGTACTCTTTGATGTAGACACCTCATGAAACGACTATGCTTGTAATGGAACATAATTTGTTTAAGTGTTGTGTGCTGCTCTAGCCTGGTGTTGGTTCTTCTCATGCTGGTTCTTCCATTGGTCTTTTGCTACGAATGCTGCTTACTAAACTAATTACGTCGATCTGGACTGTTGCATGTAGTGTGTTAGGATAAATTAGTAATCAGATTTATAAATCAAAAGTTAGGCTTCTTAGCACGACAACAAGGTGGTGTCATCTCATGGGCTTCCAAGAAGCAGACATGTCTTACCAACTCAATGATGGAATATGAGTTTATTGCATTGTTACTGCTGGTAAAGAGGCAGAATGGTTTAGAAACTTGATTCATGAGATACCATTATGACCTAAACCTATAGCACCTAAGTCTATCCATTGTGATAGTGCTGCTACATTGGCAAAAGCTTATAGCTAGATGTACAATGGGAAGTCTAGACACTTAGGTGTCAGAAATAGCATGATTCGTGAACTCATCATGAATGTGGTAGTTTCTATGTTTGGGAGGTCACAACAAAATTTAGCTGATCACTTGATGAATGAATTGGCAAGAGATATTATTGTCAAGTCTGCTGTGGGATGGGCTTAAAGTCCACATAATTTTTTTTATCACAAGATATCCAATTCCCTTCTAATGAAAATCAGATGTTGAATTCAATGTGAAAGGCTTATACTTAAAAATTGGAGTACATAAATTTTGTATCATCCCATGATAAGGAATGTATTCAGGCGAGCTAAGAGTAAGGAATAAGTTTAGCTTCTTAATGGTTCATTTGAAAAAGTGCAAGAGCTAGTGAATGACTTAAGTGAACTACTTATATGAATGAGAAGTTTTGCCGCTTCAATAAAGCTTGGACTTTTACTTTGGATACATTCATGAATTGATATGGGCACATGGTGTAGTGACCCGAACTTTTCCATGTTTATATATATTAAATGAAATTGATATTTACATGATTAAGTGTTTCCAACATGTTAAGCAATCAAACTTGTTAAGACTTGATTAATTGAAATAGGTTTCATATAGACAATTGACCACCCAAGTTGACCGGTGATTCACGAACGTTAAAACTTGTAAAAACTATATGATGACATATATATGGATATATATATATATATATATATATATATATATATATATATATATATATATATATATATATATATATATATATATATATATATATATATATATATATATATATATAGTTAACATGATATGATAAGTAAGTATCTCATTAGGTATTTTAACAATGAGTTATATACATAAAAATGAGACTATTGAATTAAGAAACTTGAAAACGGTATATATAACGATTATCGTTATAACAACGTCTTACTAATTACATATGTATAATTTTAAGATATTCATACACTATATATAAATATGATAAATGATAAGTAAACATATCATTAAGTATATTAACAATGAACTACATATGTAAAAACAAGACTACTAACTTAAGGATTTCGAAACGAGACATATATGTAACGATTATCGTTGTAACGACATTTAAATGTATATATATCATATTAAGATATATTAATACATCATAATATCATGATAATGTAATAATTTAACATCTCATTAGACCTAATAAACAATGAGTTAACAATATTTAACAATATCGTTAACTTAAAGGTTTCAAAACAACATTTACATGTAATGACTAACGATGACTTAACGACTCAGTTAAAATGTATATACATGTAGTGTTTTAAGATGTATTCATACACTTTTGAAAGACTTCAAGACACATTTCAAAGTACTTATACTTAACAAAAATGATTACAATTACATCCTCATTCATTTTCATCAACAATTCTACTCGTATGCACCCGTATTCGTACTCGTACAATACCCATGTCATAACCCGTCCTTAACCATAAGAACGTGTTAGATAACGTATGATTTCATTGCGAGGTATTGACCTCTATATGCGACATTTTTAAAAAGGAAAACTGCATATATTATACATTACAAACCAAACCATTATTTTTGTACAAGCTTTAGACAATAAAAAGATGATTATCGTTTAACGATAATCTTCGACTTACAAACTTTACAAATGATAATAACAACACGATTTCTAGCATATTTTACAACACACGTCCTCGGATATGCAGTTTTATTTTTGACACAAATATGAGTACGCATGATCCTGCTTAGATTCAACATAATGCAGCGGAAGCTTTAATTATCACCTGAGAATAAACATGTTTAAAAATGTCAACATAAAGTTGGTGAGATATAGGTTTAGTGCGCAGCAATATATATATATAGACCACAAGATTTCGTATATAAACATTTCAATAAAAATATTCTAAGTGGTTGAGCACTTGGTAACCATACTTAACATTTTCACGTCGCATATTCCCTTTAATATGAAATCTTACTACACCGTACCAAGTATAGTCACAAAACGAAGTACTGTGCAACCGTTGAATACTGGTCGTCCAGTCCGATTGGGGTTGTCAGGCCCGATAGATCTATCAACAGGATTCGCGTTTACAATACCGCTGTAAATATTAGTTACCAAGCTACAGGGAAGTATGCCAGTGGTACAACTCAACGTAGAATATATTTTTCAGTTACTTGTGTCCATAACGTAAAACATAAAATACATGTATTCTCATCCCGAAATATTTAGAGTTTAAAAGTGGGACTATATACTCACTCTTGTCTTGATGATATATATATTTTGACTCGGTCTTCCGGTTGATATCACAAACCTATCCATATATAATATATCAATATGTTTTCATTTTAAAACAAACGTTATATATATATATACTTGTTATACTTTTAATATTTTGAATATTTCCTTAGTCCGTAGTTAACATTCCGATGTTAGTAATTCAATTTTTAATGGTTCATTTTTAGATGTTTAATATACCCGCAATAAACAAAACCCCCAACGAAATAAATAAAACCCCATCGTATATGTATTGGTCGAGATTAATCTTGACCCATGGTACCGGTGTTGTCAAATGACGTGTTGCGTACATAAAGTATCGGTGTTGTCAAATGACGTGTTGCGTACAATCATGGGATCTTATGATTAATCTTCTCGTGTTGCTTACGGGTGATCCTGAACCATATGAAATTGAATTATGAGTACATATATATAAAATATCATGTTATCTTAGAAGTATGTGATTTTATGTAAATTTTTCCAATGAATCCCGAAGTTGAAAATGTCTAAGATAGCCAATTTTGTTTCGGTCATAGTTTCTTCGTTACAAGTCCGTTTTCGTTGATTCAAATTGCCATCTTCTTAGATCGAGTTCTTCTTTAAGACTATGAACTGTAAATACCTTGGTTTGTATTCAAAATCATACGGCATAAGTGAAAGTTTAGTGAAACATATGAAGTTAAACATTTTGTTACAACAAAATCATTTAATGACCATTTTTCCAAAAATACTTATACTTTGAAAAACCAAGTTTTACCTTGTTAAATTAACATATAAATAAGTTATGTTACATGTCTTGAAGTATTTTAAAAGTTAAGTTAGAAGGATCTATTTAGTTTGCAAACAAGTTTGAAAACATTCAAACTATGTTCTTGTTGTTAAACTTTTGTACCACAAAATAAGATAGCTATATATATATGAATCGAATAAGGTTATGAACATAGATTCTACCTCAAGTTCCTTGGATAAGTTTGCTGTAAAAGAGTAGTAAGAAGCTAGAATCAAAAGGGTGATAGAAGTGGATGAAAGTTTGGAAGTAAGTTGGTGTTCTTGGAGGGTTTTCTTGAAGTGTTTTTGTATGGTTTTCTTATGGTGTTTTAGTATGGTTTTTGAAGCTAGATCTTCTTGGAATCTTTGCTGAATTGATTAAGGTGTTTAAGGCTTCAAAGTTTGTGTGTGTTTTGGCTAAAAAGTTGAAGTAAAAATGAACCAAAATGATCATGTATAAATACTACAAAAAAACGTGGCATAAGGAGTATATGGACAAAATTTTCAAGTAATCATTTTATGTATCTAGTCCTAATTGTTTCCAAATACAATTACCTAGCCCTAAGGGCATGAACATGGCTGGTTAGGTGGTGATTTTGATGTGTATTTACTATTAGTAAATACGTATAGAAGCTAGGTATGATACGAGTACAAATACTCTAAATATACGTATAGAAATTTTGTGAAAAATGGAATGAGGATTCAAATATAGCTATCTTTTGTGAATACACTTATATGATTTTATGTATTTAAGTTCTTAAAAGTGATTAAATACATTACTTATACAATATATGTATAAACATTATAGTCTTAAGTATTTAAGTCAAATAACGTTACGTATTGTTATCGTTTTGAAAACTTAAGTTAGTAGTTTCAAAATACACATATAACTTGTTGTTATTAATACAAAATGAGATATTAAAACATTCATTAATCATGTTAAATATGTATATATACATATATATACACAAACGTATAATTATCATATATTGTATAGTTCGTGATATCATCGGTCAAACTAGACGGTCAAACGTTGTGTAAAACTCTTTTCGGAAATATAAGTCTCGACAATTTGGATTGCTTATCATGTTGGCAAGGTTTAATTTATGTAAATATTAATCTTATAAGTATAGTATGATCGAAAAAATGCGGGTCGTTACATTACCTCCCCGTTAAATAAATTTCGTCCCGAAATTTTAAAATTGTACCTATTTTGCGTCATCGAGAAACAAATGCGGATACTTTCGTTTCATCTGATCCTCTCGTTCCCAAGTAAACTCGGGACCTCTTCTAGCATTCCAACGAACCTTAACAATCGGTATATTGCTCTGTTTGAGCTGTTTAACTTCACGGTCCATGATTTCAATTGGTTCTTCGACGAATTGTAGTTTCTCGTCGACATGGATTTCTTCAAGAGGAATGGTGAGGTCTTCCTTTGCAAGACACTTCTTAAGGTTTGAGACGTGAAAGGTATTGTGTACTCCGGCGAGTTGTTGTGGTAACTCGAGTCGATAAGCTACCGGTCCAATGCGTTCGATGATCTTAAACGGGCCTACGTATCTTGGGTTCAGTTTACCCCTTTTGCCGAAACGTATTACACCTTTCCAAGGTGACACCTTTAGCATAACCATGTCCCCGACCTGAAACTCTAATGGTTTCCTTCGAACATCGGCGTAGCTCTTTTGGCGACTACGGGCTGTTTTCAATCTCTCCTTGATTTGTACTATCTTCTCAGTCGTTTCGTGTATGATCTCGGGACCAGTTAATTGTCGATCTCCTACTTCATTCCAACAAATAGGAGATCTACACTTCCTTCCGTACAATGCTTCGAATGGCGCAGCTTTAATGCTCGCATGATAACTATTATTATACGAGAATTCTGCTAATGGTAGATATTTATCCCATCCGTTTCCAAAATCGATCACACATGCCCTGAGCATGTCTTCAAGAGTCTGAATCGTTCTTTCACTCTGCCCGTCGGTTTGCGGATGATACGCGGTACTTATATCCAAACGAGTTCCTAGGGCCTCCTGTAGTGATTGCCAGAACTTTGATGTAAATCTACTATCACGATCGGATATAATGGAAATAGGTATTCCATGCCTTGAAACAACTTCCTTTATATACAATCGTAATAGTTTCTCCATTCTATCCGTTTCCTTTATAGGCAAGAAATGTGCAGACTTGGTGAGACGATCAACAATCACCCAAATGGTGTCGTATCCCCAGGCAGTCTTTGGTAACTTCGTGATGAAATCCATGGTAATACCGTCCCATTTCCATTCTGGAATTTCTGGTTGTTGAAGTAACCCTGACAGCTTCTGGTGTTCTGCTTTAACCTTGGAACAAGTTAAACACTCCCCAACATATGTTGCAACGTCTGTTTTTAAATTAGGCCACCAATAATGCGTCTTAAGATCTTGGTACATCTTTCCAACTCCAGGATGTATCGAATATCTTGTCTTATGTGCCTCGTTCAATATCAACTTCCTTAATCCACCCAACTTCGGTACCCAAATACGATTTGCAAAATATCGAATTCCATCTTCCCGCATAACGAGTTGCTTCTCATACTTCTTCATTATTTCATTTCCTTTATTTTCTTTAGTAAGTGCTTCTCGTTGAACTTCTTTGATTTGTGAGTTGAGATTCATGCGAATTTTTATATTCATTGCTCGTACTCGAATTGGTTCTCGTTCCTTTCTGCTTAGAGCGTCGGCCACCACGTTCGCTTTCCCGGGATGATAACGAATTTCACAATCATAGTCATTTATTAACTCAACCCACCTACGTTGCCTCATGTTCAGCTGTTTTTGATCGAAAATATGTTGAAGGCTTTTATGATCAGTAAACACAGTGAATTTAACCCCATACAAGTAATGTCTCCACATCTTCAATGCAAACACGACTGCTCCCAGTTCTAGATCATGCGTCGTATAATTCCGCTCGTGAATCTTCAATTGTCGGGATGCAAATGCAATTACTTTCTTTCGTTGCATAAGAACACAACCAAAACCTTGTCGCGAAGCGTCACAATATATTTCAAAATCATCGTTCCCTTTAGGTAACGATAAAATAGGCGCCGTAGTTAACTTCTTCTTCAATAATTGAAATGCGTTCTCCTGCTCCGAGGTCCATTCGTATTTCTTCCCTTTTTGCGTTAACGCTGTCAACGGCTTAGCTATTCGGGAAAAATCTTGAATAAACCTTCTATAATAACCGGCTAAACCCAAAAATTGGCGTATCTGTGTTGGTGTATTAGGAGTCTCCCATTTTTCAATAGCTTCAGTTTTTGCTGGATCAACCTGAATTCCTTTGCTATTAACAACGTGACCAAGAAATTGCACTTCTTTCAACCAGAAAGCACACTTAGAAAATTTAGCATAAAGTTGTTCTTTTCTCAACAACTCCAGTATCAACCTTAAATGCTCTTCATGCTCTTGCTCACTCTTGGAATAGATAAGAATATCATCAATGAAAACGATAACAAACTTATCTAAATACGGACTACAAACTCGATTCATGAGGTCCATGAATACAGCTGGCGCATTTGTCAATCCAAACGGCATGACCAAAAATTCGTAATGACCATAACGTGTCCGAAAAGCAGTTTTCGGAATGTCCTCTTCTTTGACGCGTAGTTGATGATAGCCCGATCTTAAGTCGATTTTCGAATAAACACATGATCCTTGCAATTGATCAAATAAGTCATCAATTCTTGGTAGTGGATACCGATTCTTGATAGTTAACTTATTTAATTCACGATAGTCTATACACATCCTAAAAGATCCATCTTTCTTCTTAACAAACAAAATTGGAGCTCCCCACGGTGAAGTACTCGGTCGTATGAATCCACGGTCCAGTAATTCTTTTAACTGACTTTGAAGTTCTTTTAACTCGGACGGTGCAAGTCTATATGGAGCACGAGCCACTGGTGCAGCTCCTGGTACTAAATCTATTTAAAATTCTACCGATCTAAATGGAGGTAATCCCGGCAATTCTTCCGGAAAAACTTCGGGAAAATCTCTTGCCACAGGCACGTCGTTGATGCACTTTTCTTTCTTTTCGACTTTATTAACATGTGCTAAAATAGCGTAACATCCCTTTTCTAAACACTTCTTGGCTTTCAAACAGCTAATGAGTTTTAGCTTTGAATTACCCTTCTCTCCATAAATCATCACCGGTATTTTATCCTTACCAGGAATACGAATTGCCTTCTTGGCACAAACAACTTCCGCTCCTATTTTGGACATCCAGTCCATGCCGACTATTACATCAAAACCTCCTAATTCTACGGGTATTAAGTCGATTTTAAACGTTTCTCCGGCTAGATTTATTTCACAACCACGACAAATTTTATCGGCTTTAATTAGTTTACCATTAGCTAACTCAATCAAGTACTTAGCATCTAGAGGTAATGATGAACAATTCAATTTAGTGTAAAAATTTATACACACGTAACTTCTATCGGCGCCAGTATCAAATAAAATAGATGCTGATAAGTTATTAATGGTAAACGTACCCGTAACAAGCTCCGGGTCTTCTCGTGCCTCTCTAGCATTAATAACAAACGCTCTTCCACGTGCAGGTCCGCCATTCTGATTCGGGCACTGACTCTTATAGTGACCTTGTTTTCCACAACCAAAACAAGTAATGGTAGCCAAAGCAGTTCTATTTGCGTTGGTGGCAGGAGTCTTGTTGCCATTTGTAACGAGAGCCTTACAATCTTCCGCAAGATGACCTTGTCGATTACACTTGGTGCATAACACACTACAGTAACCAAAGTGATGTTTGTGACAACGGTTGCATAAAGGACTTTGTCCTTTGTAACCAAAGCCTGAACCGCTACCCGCACCTTTCGGGGTTTCTGGTTTCTTAAAAGATTGCTGTTGGTAACCTCGATCATAATTTCCGTTCCACTTCCTTTTGTTACTTGATACCTTCACCTCAGTAGTGAATGCTTTCTTATCCAGAATGACCTGATCCATTAACTCGTTCGCCATGGTTATAGCTTCATGAATTGTCTTAGGTTTCGATGCCGTAACGTTTGCCTTGACCTTCTTGGGCAAACCACCTTTGTACATTTCAATCTTCCGTGCTTCGGTTGGAACCAATTCAGGACATAGTAAAACCAATTCCATGAATCGCTGATTGTAGTTGATGATTTCAGTACCAACCACCTTCAAACTTCGTAACTCATCTTCTAACTTAATAACCTCATTCCTTGGACAATACTCGGTGATTATCATCGCTTTGAATTCTTCCCATGGAGTATCATAAGCTACATCTCCTCCTACCGCCTTCACATAATTCTTCCACCATGTGAGTGCACTATCTTGTAAAGTGCACGATGCAAACTTGGTCATGTCTTTTTCATCACAACCACTGATTTTGAACACCGTCTCCATCTTTTCTATCCATCGGGTTAAACCGATAGGTCCTTCTGTTCCACTGAATGATGATGGCTTGCAAGCTTGGAACGTCTTGTAGGAGCATCCTACACGAGGATTTGGATTAACTGCAGCAGCTCTTGCAGCCTCAACCCATAACATTCTGTCGTTCACTCGCTGGTTGATGAGTTCCTCGAGTTCTTGTTCCGTCATTCGATTCAATCGCGCCATTTCCTAATGAAAGAAAATAATTATTCACATGGATTATTATAGATGTAGTGTGTATTTATAGTACATTATAGCTTATTAATAATATGAACTAGGTATTATTATAAAAGCCTTTTCTTCTTATTAGCGTTTTATAATTATATCTTGGGTAGTACCTACCCGTTAATGTTCATACTTAATAGCTTAGTACAGAATCAATTACTACAATCTAAATAATACTTAACCATGGAAAATTATTGCATTTCATACTTCAATATTTTACATATGCTTATCTTACATTGAACATTAAGCAAACCACACTATTAATATTATACAAAACATTATTCGGTTCCATGGTTTGACACAGCAGCGCATCGTTTGATCTATTTTCTAGGACGTTTAGACACAAAGATTTGCTTAACGCTTATCCTAACTGTCTGCCTATATTTTGGCTGTGGGACTGAAGAACTGGATGCCGGGACAGAACGAATAGGAATAGCGGGGATAGGGGTGGTAGTGTTGAGTGGAATTGGTGCCACATCATTCTCATTAAACTCGGGATTTGGATTTTCTAATTCATTAGCCTTTCGTTTCTTTCCTAGTTCGAACTCGTCTTTTGTAATTTCCTGTATTTCTTCCTCGGGTTCACTTTCCTCCTCGGGTTCACTTTCCTCCTCGAGTTCACTTTCCTCCTCGGGTTCACTTTCCGATATTTCTATAGTTGGTTCATCCGGAAATTGTGAGTCTTCCCCAAGGATATCATTTTCGTCATCGGACAGGTTAATGACTGGAACGCCATCTGAAGATTCTGATTCGGAGTCGTTGATTGTGATAACAATTTTTGAGCTCGACATCTATCACACAACAACTAACCCATTAGTACTTATATAATATTTACATATAAATTTTAACCAACAGTGATAAGCAATGGTTTTTTTTTTTTTTAAATCAGACCCGGTCAAAGTCCAGACTTACTAATGTATCCTAACGGCTTCTCGGTTAGACACACTAATGCAGACCTGGTTCGCTAAGACCAACGCTCTGATACCACATGTCATAACCCGTCCTTAACCATAAGAACGTGTTAGATAACGTATGATTTCATTGCGAGGTATTGACCTCTATATGCGACATTTTTAAAAAGGAAAACTGCATATATTATACATTACAAACCAAACCATTATTTTTGTACAAGCTTTAGACAATAAAAAGATGATTATCGTTTAACGATAATCTTCGACTTACAAACTTTACAAATGATAATAACAACACGATTTCTAGCATATTTTACAACACACGTCCTCGGATATGCAGTTTTATTTTTGACACAAATATGAGTACGCATGATCCTGCTTAGATTCAACATAATGCAGCGGAAGCTTTAATTATCACCTGAGAATAAACATGTTTAAAAACGTCAACATAAAGTTGGTGAGATATAGGTTTAGTGCGCAGCAATATATATATATAGACCACAAGATTTCGTATATAAACATTTCAATAAAAATATTCTAAGTGGTTGAGCACTTGGTAACCATACTTAACATTTTCACGTCGCATATTCCCTTTAATATGAAATCTTACTACACCGTACCAAGTATAGTCACAAAACGAAGTACTGTGCAACCGTTGAATACTGGTCGTCCAGTCCGATTGGGGTTGTCAGGCCCGATAGATCTATCAACAGGATTCGCGTTTACAATACCGCTGTAAATATTAGTTACCAAGCTACAGGGAAGTATGCCAGTGGTACAACTCAACGTAGAATATATTTTTCAGTTACTTGTGTCCATAACGTAAAACATAAAATACATGTATTCTCATCCCGAAATATTTAGAGTTTAAAAGTGGGACTATATACTCACTCTTGTCTTGATGATATATATATTTTGACTCGGTCTTCCGGTTGATATCACAAACCTATCCATATATAATATATCAATATGTTTTCATTTTAAAACAAACGTTATATATATATATACTTGTTATACTTTTAATATTTTGAATATTTCCTTAGTCCGTAGTTAACATTCCGATGTTAGTAATTCAATTTTTAATGGTTCATTTTTAGATGTTTAATATACCCGCAATAAACAAAACCCCCAACGAAATAAATAAAACCCCATCGTATATGTATTGGTCGAGATTAATCTTGACCCATGGTACCGGTGTTGTCAAATGACGTGTTGCGTACATAAAGTACCGGTGTTGTCAAATGACGTGTTGCGTACAATCATGGGATCTTATGATTAATCTTCTCGTGTTGCTTACGGGTGATCCTGAACCATATGAAATTGAATTATGAGTACATATATATAAAATATCATGTTATCTTAGAAGTATGTGATTTTATGTAAATTTTTCCAATGAATCCCGAAGTTGAAAATGTCTAGGATAGCCAATTTTGTTTCGGTCATAGTTTCTTCGTTACAAGTCCGTTTTCATTGATTCAAATTGCCATCTTCTTGGATCGAGTTCTTCTTTAAGACTATGAACAGTAAATACCTTGGTTTGTATTCAAAATCATACGGCATAAGTGAAAGTTTAGTGAAACATATGAAGTTAAACATTTTGTTACAACAAAATCATTTAATGACCATTTTTCCAAAAATACTTATACTTTGAAAAACCAAGTTTTACCTTGTTAAATTAACATATAAATAAGTTATGTTACATGTCTTGAAGTATTTTAAAAGTTAAGTTAGAAGGATCTATTTAGTTTGCAAACAAGTTTGAAAACATTCAAACTATGTTCTTGTTGTTAAACTTTTGTACCACAAAATAAGATAGCTATATATATATGAATCGAATAAGGTTATGAACATAGATTCTACCTCAAGTTCCTTGGATAAGTTTGCTGTAAAAGAGTAGTAAGAAGCTAGAATCAAAAGGGTGATAGAAGTGGATGAAAGTTTGGAAGTAAGTTGGTGTTCTTGGAGGGTTTTCTTGAAGTGTTTTTGTATGGTTTTCTTATGGTGTTTTAGTATGGTTTTTGAAGCTAGATCTTCTTGGAATCTTTGCTGAATTGATTAAGGTGTTTAAGGCTTCAAAGTTTGTGTGTGTTTTGGCTAAAAAGTTGAAGTAAAAATGAACCAAAATGATCATGTATAAATACTACAAAAAAACGTGGCATAAGGAGTATATGGACAAAATTTTCAAGTAATCATTTTATGTATCTAGTCCTAATTGTTTCCAAATACAATTACCTAGCCCTAAGGGCATGAACATGGCTGGTTAGGTGGTGATTTTGATGTGTATTTACTATTAGTAAATACGTATAGAAGCTAGGTATGATACGAGTACAAATACTCTAAATATACGTATAGAAATTTTGTGAAAAATGGAATGAGGATTCAAATATAGCTATCTTTTGTGAATACACTTATATGATTTTATGTATTTAAGTTCTTAAAAGTGATTAAATACATTACTTATACAATATATGTATAAACATTATAGTCTTAAGTATTTAAGTCAAATAACGTTACGTATTGTTATCGTTTTGAAAACTTAAGTTAGTAGTTTCAAAATACACATATAACTTGTTGTTATTAATACAAAATGAGATATTAAAACATTCATTAATCATGTTAAATATGTATATATACATATATATACACAAACGTATAATTATCATATATTGTATAGTTCGTGATATCATCGGTCAAACTAGACGGTCAAACGTTGTGTAAAACTCTTTTCGGAAATATAAGTCTCGACAATTTGGATTGCTTATCATGTTGGCAAGGTTTAATTTATGTAAATATTAATCTTATAAGTATAGTATGATCGAAAAAATGCGGGTCGTTACAACCCAGCTTCTAAATGTATTTACTATTGGTATATACACTTCAATGATCAGCTTTTAGCAGCCCTTGTGAGTCACCAACACATGTAGGAACCACAATTTTGCAACTACAATGAATGATTACACAAAATAACAAACTTATGGAGCCTCTATGGAGACCCATTTTCACGTGAACTTACACCTACCACAAACACATTTCCATTTCAATTTATATGCATCAAAATCATCTCTCTCAAGTGTTCTTCCATTGTTCTAAGTGTTCTTCATCATCTTCATCAAAATCTAGCTCAATCTAGTTCATAAATCCATACATAAACCAAGTTATAAAACAACTACTCAAGAACACACCAACAACACTTCCAAGTTTGCTAGCTTACTTCCAATCTTGCAAATCCACTTTGAGTGATCATCCAACCTCAAGAAATCTTTCTTATTTACAGTAAGATATCTTTCTAATACAAGGTAATACTCATATTCAAACTTTGATTCAATTTCTATAACTTTAACAATCTTATTTCGAGTGGAAATCTTACTTGAATTTGTTTTCGTGTCATGATTCTACTTCAAGAACTTTCAAGCCATCCAAGGATCCTTTGAAGCTTGATCTATTTTTTTATTTCCAGTAGGTTTATCCACAGAACCTGAGGTATTAATAATGTTCATAACATCATTGGATTCATATATATGAAACTATCTTATTCGAAGGTTTAAACTTGTAATCACTAGAACATAGTTTAGTTAATTCTAAACTTGTTCGCAAACAAAAGTTAATCCTTCTAACTTTACTTTTAAAATAAACTAAACACATGCTCTATATCTAAATAATATGCTAACTTAATGATTTGAAACATGAAAACACGAAAAACACCGTAAAACCGGATATACACCGTCGTAGTACCACCGCGGGCTGTTTTAGGTTAGTTAATTAAAAACTATGATAAACTTTGATTTAAAAGTTGTTCTTCTGGGAAAATTATTTTTCTTATGAACATGAAACTATATCCAAAAATCATGGTTAAACTCAAATTGGAAGTATGTTTTCCAAAATGGTCATCCAGACGTCGTTCTTTCGACTCAAATGACTACCTTTACAAAAATGACTTGTAATCTGTATTTCTGACAATAAACTTATACTTTTTCTGTTTAGATTCATAAACTTTAGTTCAATATGAAACCATAGCAACTTGAATCACTCAAAACGGATTTAAAACGAAGAAGTTATGGGTAAAACAAGATTGGATAATTTTTCTTGTTGTAGCTACGTGAAAATTGGTAACAAATATATATTAATCATATCCTAGCTAACTCATATTGTATTATACATGTATTCTAATATATTATGTAATCTTGGGATACCATAGACACGAATACAATGTTTTGACATATCATATCGACCCATCTATATATATATTTCGGTACAACCATAGACACTCTATACGCAGTAATGTTGGAGTTAGCTATACAGGGTTGAGGTTGATTCCAAAATATTATATATACTTTGAGTTGTGATCTATCCTAAGGCTTGTATACATGAGGTCGTGGATTGATTCGAGATAATATATATTGCTTTATTTTCTGTACATCTAACTGTGGACAACTAGTTGTAGGTTACTAACGAGGAAAGCTGACTTAATAAACTTAAAACAGCAAAACGTATTAAAAATGTTGTAAATATATTTTGAACATACTTTGATATATATGTACATATTTGTTATAGGTTCGTGAATCGACCAGTGGCCAAGTCTTACTTCCCGACGAAGTAAAAATCTGTGAAAGTGAGCTATAGTCCCACTTTTAAAATCTAATATTTTGGGATGAGAATACATGCAGTTTTATAAATGTTTTACAAAACAGACACAAGTAAATGAAACTACATTCTATGGCTGGATTATTAAACCGAATATGACCCTTTTTAGTCTGGTAATCTAAGAATTAGGGAACAGAAACCCTAATTGACGCGAATCCTAAAGATAGATCTATTGGGCCCAACGAGCCCCATCCAAAGTACCAGATGCTTTCGTACTTCGAATTCATCATGTTCGAACTGAGTCCCGGAATGATAGGGGATATTCTATATGCATCTTGTTAAGGTCGGTTACCAGGTGTTCACCATATGAATGATTTTTATCTCTATGTATGGGATGTATATTGAAATAAGAAATCTTGTGGTCTATTATTACGATTTGATAAATATATAGGTTAAACCTATAACTCACCAACATTTTTGTTGACGTTTAAAGCATGTTTATTCTCAGGTGATTATTAAGAGCTTCCGCTGTTGCATGCTAAATTATGAACAAGATTTGGTGTCAGCATGCTTATATAATATTGTTTAAAACTGCATTCGAGATTTACTTTGTTGTAACATATTAATATTGTAAACCAATATGTATTGGTAGTGTGTAAGTGTGATATTTTAGATTATCAATTTTGGATAATCTAGGTGGTGAATTTTTAACCTTGTCGATAAAATAAAGGTTATGGTTTGTTTTAAAAACGAATGCAGTCTTTGAAAAACGTCTCATATAGAGGTCAAAACCGCGCAACGAAATCAATTAATATGGAACGTTTATAATCAATATGAACGGTACATTTCAGTTGGTATCTGAGCGTTGGTCTTAGAGAACCAGAATTTTTGCATTAGTGTGTCTTACCGAGTTTGTTAGGATGCATTAGTGAGTCTGGACTTCGACCGTGTTTTTCTTCAAAAACGATTGCTTAACATTTTTTGTTGGAAACTATATATTATTAACATGTAAATATTATGTGATATATTAATCTCTTAACGTGTTTGATATTGTGTGATAGATGTCTACCTCTAGTATAAATCCCATCGACTCACCTAATAATAATGAAGAGTCAAATATACTTTGGCATGATTCACAAATTCCCGAAGAGGAACCGGAAGAGGAGGAACCGGAAGAGGAGGAACCGGAAGAAGAGGAACCGGAAGAGGAGGAACCGGAAGAAGAAGAGGTTCCGGAGGAAGAAATATTGATACCTACAGTAAATCGATTAAATAAAAGGAAATCCTCAACCAACGGACCAAAGTCAAAAATGGTCAATGGTGTTTCCGCCAAGGAAGCAAAATAATGGGAAGATTACCAATTTTTCGATGAATCGGATCCCGATGAGGATTCCGATGATGTTATAGAAATTACCTTAACCCAATTTAATAAAGCAAAAGAAAATAATAAGGGAAAAGGTATAAAAATAGAGAAACCTGATTCCAACCCCGATGAACTTTATATGTATCGGCAACGTCCGTATTTCCTAAAATGTAACAATAACCCGGGAACCTCTAAACCACCAGGTTTTTCTAAACCATTGTGCAAAACGACGGCTCATATTAGAGGAACACCATATATCCCTAGAAAATTAGGAAAACGAACCAAGTCCGAAGAAAATGAAACCAGTGATTCAGATTAGAGGGTTGTAATCATGTTGTGTATTATATGTATTGTAGTGTGCTTGTACTTTTATGTTCTATGTAAAAATTGCTTGTATTGTTTGTTAATTATCTTTTACGAATCTAATCCCTGTCTATTTTACAGTATAAAAACAAAATGGACGTTAAGGGTAGACAACCGAATATTTTAGAAGACCTACCAGAGGATATGATTGAGGAAATCTTGTCTAGAGTCAGTCAGAATTCATCAGCACATTTAGTTATGGCGAAATTAACTTGTCAAATATTTGAAAGACTTTCCAGAAATGCCTTAGTTTATAAAAGGCTTTCCTTTGATAGGTGGGGTATATCACATTGGGGAGACCGTAAGTTATGCCGTGTTTTCCTTAAAGCGTTAAATGCGGGGAACCCAAATGCAATTTTACGCTACGGATTAAGAACCTATTTTGACTCAACATATCCCAACATAGGATTTCGTGAGTTAGAAAGAGCTTCTAACATACAACATAAAGAAGCATGTTATACTTACAGGTTAGTGATGTTCGCTTCTTACCAAAGTGAGAAGAAGAACATCGGATTACAACTTTTAAATAAAACCTTCCCACAAGTGACGGATTCAGTAATTCGGGTGAGAAACAAGGTTTTTAGATTATTACAGGGCTGTTGGACATTACAAAACCCTCGTCCTTTTGACAACATTACAACATGCTGCCTAGCCAATGGTCATAACGGTTACTTTCCACAAGACTAAGGATGGGAAATTATCTTAGTAAAACCAGAATGCATGACTTGTTTCTGGACTTATGAATTACGTGTCTTTATTTCTTTTGCTGAACAACTTGCATATTAACTAGAATTGCCTTTATAGCTGCCGAGTAGCAAAGTTATTATGTGCTATATTTCATCCTATATGTATAATAGCGGTATTGTAAGTTTGTAAAATATTGTATAAAATTTGAACGCAAAATTTTATTATAATCAGTTTTTTCATATAGAATTGTAGTAGTTGAATTGTATATTAGCTACTAAGTATGAACTTAACGGGTAGGTACCACCCGAATTAAAACTATAAAATGCTAATATGAAGAAAAAGCTTTTATAAATGAGTTCATACTATGCTACAAAATACTATTGACTACTCTTAAAATTCTATATAATTAACTTAATTCTTTTGGGCTATTTTTGAAGGAAATGGCACCGACGACTCGTCAGAATTTGAACATGAGCGAGAAAGACTTCCGTGTTTTCCTTGCAGCAAACATAGCTGCAGTACAGGCTGCGATGCAAAATAACAATAACTCTGGATCTAGCAGTGGAACTAATTCCACAAGAAATCGTGTAGGATGCTCCTACAAAGAATTCACTGCCTGCAAACCTTTGGAATTTGATGGAACCGAAGGACCAATTGGATTGAAACGGTGGACCAAGAAGGTCGAATCGGTGTTTGCCATAAGTAAGTGTACTGAAGAGGACAAAGTTAAGTACGCTACGCATAACTTCACAGGTACTGCGTTAACGTGGTGGAACACCTATCTTGAACAGGTAGGACAAAATGCTGCTTACGCACTACCGTGGTCGACATTCAAGCAATTGATGAACGAGCAGTACCGTCCTAGAAACGAAGTCAATAAGCTCAAGGTAGAACTTAGAGAGTTACGAACACAAGGATTCGACATTACCACATATGAACGACGATTCACAGAGTTGTGCCTATTGTGTCCGGGAGTGTTCGAAGATGAAGAAGAGAAGATCGACGCTTTGTAAAAGGATTCAAGAAGATGTGAGCTATTCAATTAATAGACTTTTCTGATTTTGCCCACGTTTCGAATAGCCAAAAGATGCAGCAGAGGGGCAGGATTCGTTTGGTCTCAATATAATTGAGTACTGTTTGGCTCCAATAACCCGGTCCACGTACAAATCCAACTATTACTACGAACCAGAAAATTTTGATGTCTATCAATTTAACCACTTAAAATAAATTTTCGTAATTTTAAAAAATTTAGATAAGAAGTAGAATAAAAATCTATGTCCTAAAAACTAGAATAGCGAGAAATAAGAAAGAAAAAGAGCGCGTCGAAAAAGGTCGAAAAAAAAATTGAAAAATAAAAGGCGTCGAAAAATGAAAGAAACTTATAAAACTTAAAAACACTCGACTAACCCAACTTTATAACTATCACTAACTTAAAATTATAATCGCAAATTGAGATTACTAATTGGAATGATAATTGATACATAGGTAAAAGGCGTCGAAAAATAAAAATAAGAAAGTAGCGCGTTGAAACTTAAAAAGGCACTAAAAACTAAAAAGGCGTCGCAAAATTCTAAAGCACCTAAATCTTAGTCTAAAGAAAAAGCACTTAAGGGATTTTACGGCAAAGCCTAAAAATCTAGAAATAAAAATAACTATGGCAAAAACTGAGTTTAAAACTAAAAACTAGCGAAAAACACAAATATTACGCTAAAACAATTAAAAAGGGACAAAATATAAAAATATACTAAAAGTTGTAAAAAGTACAATTTTTATAAAAATATTATTTTTATATTATTCATTTATTAAAACTATTAATTTTATAATTTAATTAAACTAAATAAAATTAAATAAAACTAAATAAACTAATTAAAACTAAATATTATAATAAAAATACCCTAATTAGGGTTTAGAATTAATAATAATAATAATTATCTCGTAATTAATGCTGTTAGGGTTCCTGTGTACCCGTGTCAGGGCTGCTCCGCGACTTGCGGTATTCCTGGCTCCAAACTCCGCGAGTCGCGGGGTTTCAAATTTCAGATTAGGTGAACTCGTTTGACAGGTTTCGACGTAATTATTTTTTTTTCTGTTTTTAATTTAATTAATATATTTATATAATTTAAATAAAACTTATCTTTAAAAACTAAACTAGAAATAAAATACTTTATAATTTTATAAATAAAAATCTTAAAACTAGATTTATAGATATATTTTTTTCGGTTTTTGATTTTATGTTTTAATAAAAACAAAATATTTAAATAAAACTTATATTTTTTTTCAAAAAAAATAAAGAAACTTTATAAAACTTAATTATTTAACAAACTCTTAAAAATATTTAAATTTTTGTTTTCTTTTCTATGTTTTCGAATATTTAAAACGTATTTTTACAAAAACGTATTTTTATAAAAGTAAACTAAAAATAAATTTTTTTTTATTTAGCGTTGCGCTTCTGGCTTTTAAGCAAGAAATTGGGTTCCCCGGCAGCGGCGCCAAAAATACTTGATGTCAAAGCTAAGGGGTATAAAATACTATTAAATTTTACAAGGAAATACTATTAAATACGATACAATTTTACACAAGATATTTATTTATTTAGAGAATGGATATACTTAAACCTTGCTACAACACTTATAGGCAGTATACCTAATTGTACAGTAGTGTAGTTTTTAGTAAGTCCAGTTCGTTCCACAGGGAATTTTTTAACAAAGCTTAACGCTATATTAGTTTTATTTTATAAAAATACAAATATATATATAAGTAATATTATTATTATAAAGGGGGGTTTTTACCGTTTAATGACCGGTTTGTCGATTTTAAAACTTTAGTCGCAGTTAAAACCAAATGTAAAATATTAAAAATAAATACAAGACTTAATTTAAAGCGTAAAGTAAATAACGATAATGAAATTGTGATAAATAAAAGTGCGATAAAATAAACTTGCGATAATTAAAAAGTACGATAATTAAAAGTGCAATTAAATACAATAACAAAAAGTGCGATAATTAGAAGTGCAATTAAATATAAAATAAAGGAAATTAAATATGAAATAAAAGAATTATGCTTATTTAAACTTCCGTAATCATGATGTTTGACGTGTTGATTTTAGTTTTATGCCCATGGGTTAATTGTCCTTTGTCCTGGATTATTTAATATGTCCGTCTGGTTTTTGTCCATAACAGTCCATCAGTCATAAATATAAAGTGCGAGTATCCTCATCAAATTATCCTTATACCCGAAGTTAAATATTCCAACTAATTGGGGACTTAAACTGTAACAAGATTTTAATACTTTGTTTAATAATTACACCAGGTTATCGACTGCGTGTAACCCAAGGTTTTAATACTTTGTTAACAATTATGCCAAGTGTCCTTGTACATAATTTCACCCCTGTTTTAATAATTCTAGTGGCTATTAATCCATTCCCGTGTCCTGTTAAATGAACGATTATTTGTACATATAAATATCCCGCCCATCGTGTCCGATCGAATGTATATGGTTATTTATAGGGACGTCCAATTGTAAATCTTTATATTAAAATTAACAAACTATCATTTAGTTAAACAAATATAAAGCCCATTAATAGCCCATAGTCTAATTTCCACAAGTGTCGTTCTTTTGTCCAAACTCCAATTATGGTACAAAGCCCATTTACCCAATTTTAATATTTTTAGCCCAACATCATGATTACATCGGATTAAATAAGCATAATAATAACTTAGCTACGAGACATTAAATTAAAAAGGTTGGACATAACTTACAATGATTAAAAATAGCGTAGCGTTACACAGACAGAATTTCGACTTACACCCTTACAACATTCGCTAACATACCCTTATTATTAGAAATTAAAATTAAAATTAAAATTAAAATATAAATATATATATATATATATATTACGTATATATTGAGAGAGAGATTGATTTATTGATTTTTTTACGATCAAACTGCGTTTGCTTTTATAGGGATTTGAGTCCAGGGAAGCTCCGCGACTCGCGGCATTTTTTGCCTTCAAACTTCGTTAGTCGCGGAGTTTGTTTTTACAGCTCACCCAGCTTTGGCTCTTTGTTTGCCGACGATTTTTAAATATATTATAATATATATATTAATTTTAAGAATTAATTATATATTATATTATATTCATGTGCATAGTTGACTTGTACTTTTTTGTCCGTTGCGTCGAGCGTTGAGAGTTGACTCTGGTCCCGGTTCCGGATTTTCGAACGTCCTTGCGTACAATTTAATATCTTATACTTTGCATTTTGAATCTTGTACTCTTGTAATTTCGAGACGTTTCTTATCAATAATTGGAACCTCTTTGATTTTCTTTTGTACTTTTGAGCTTTTTGGTCGTTTGTGTCTTCAATTCGTCGAATCTGCCTTTTGTCTTCACCTTTTATTTAAACGAATATCACTTGTAAATAGGACAATTTCAACTAAAAGCTTGTCTTTCTTGAGGAATAATGCTATGAAATATATATTAGTTTTTAGCATTATCAAATATTCCCACACTTGAGCGTTGCTTGTCCTCAAGCAATATAGTCTTGAAAAGTAGGATCACTTCTTTATTCTTCACACTTTGTACATCAGTGATTTCTTTACGGCGGTATAAACAATGGTAGTAACGATATGGTTTACAGTCCCACATGACTATAAAAGTTTAGATCCTTTAAGGAAATTGGATCTTTATGAAAACCTTTGATCTTTTGAAAATTTTAATCTAGCTTTTACCCTAGATAAGTTTTCCGGAATAACCCTTCACCGGTGTTTGCAAATTGTTTTTGTGGGTTTGGTGGGTTTCGGATTTGAAAATTTTAGCTCAAAACTTGCGGTTTTGTGTCACCCACTTGCTAACCTTGTATTAGGAAAGCAACAAGTCCAGTATACTTGCTCCGAATATTACCTTTCGATAAACTACCGTCCGGTTGTAAAGGAAAGCGTTGAACAAGCAACTGTTAAGGCAATGTCCCCTGACATGCTTTTAATTATGGTATATAACGTGTCGGACGCAATTACTATCCTTTGTAGGAGTAATAGTAAAGCTCACCCTTATAATTTTTTCGGTCTGGCACAAGGTCCTGTCTTTGACCATGCTATGCAACCACCGTTCTTACGGTTGACACCCGATTTGGTTCAGATGACCTAATGAATTCCAGATGAATTCCTAGAATTTTACGTTCAATGGTAATGAACGCATTGAAAATGGGTTTTCAGAAAACAAATCGGTTTGTAATTTTGATCAAAATATTTTCTCGTTCAAGCTCGAGTTTAGATATCATTGAATTCCATGAGTTTGAATTCTCAATCTTTAAGGTCAACCTCAAGGATTGAGTAATATCAGGCTTATAAGCTGATTTTTGATCTTTAAGGAGATTATCCTTTCTAGGGATCTGATTCATTAGTCTTATCAAGCTAATTTGCACGGTGCCCCCCATTATACGAGATAAATCCTTCTCGTGGTTAGGATAAATCTGACCACTTGGCAACCCTGTTTGATGCTGAGGTCCGTGGATTTCCTGCTAATTTTAGTGATGACTTTTCTAGGTTTTTCGTCAAACTACAGCTGGTCTGGACGACAACTTCATGACCTAAATCAAGAAGCGCGTTTCTTTTTCGGAAGACTTTACTTCCTTTTAATGATGGAATTGATTCATCGTGTAGATCCATCTTTCTTTCAAAAGTATTACCGTAAACCGGGTAAAACTGATTATTTTAGTCCAAAACAAAAGTATTTTCAATTATTTGTTACAGAAATATGTGACATATGTTTAAGATAACTTGGTGAATTTTCCCACACTTGGCTTTTATTTTTCCTTTTTGTTCTCCTCTATTCCATTCTTAAATGAATTCTAACATTTTGGTTTGTTTCTCAATTTATGTCCTTTCCGAGGTAACAATAATTTCGGTGTTAACACCTAGTTTTATCGTTCATAAATATGTATAAACATGATTTTGAGTTCATTTAATTGAAAATTTTGAAAAATTTTACTAGAATTGGGTAGTCAGTATATAAGACTAGGGCTGTTCTTTATTATCAGAGAGCACTAGATTCTAATACAACTACTGCTTTACTAGTATTTTTAATGATAACCAAGTGTATAAAGTAAAAATTTTAAAATCCGAAATAATTTAACCCCTTCCCACAATTAAGATCTTGCAATGCCCACATTTGTAAGAAATCAGTAACAATTTAAATTATTGAGGGTGATTAGCGTAGAAATGATTAAATTTTACCAAAGTTTTCAAACATATTTGTGTTTGTTTGCTGAATGATAAATGGTGCACATCATTTGTTCATTCCGTCTGTTGTTATTTCACATATATTTTGCATCTTGTCATCAAAATTAGTTGCTTTTGCTGAACTTAATGCCAGTCTTTGAAAATGCGTTGTTTTACCCTGTTATGTACACAAGATAAACTGCAAACATATATACATATTTTTGAAGTTTGGTATATTACCCCACATTCAAAAATTATTAAAATCTAATAATAAAAGTTAGAAAATTATAAAAACTATTACAATATTAACATAAGTATTAAATGTATCAACATTACAAATAATAAAATAAATAAAACTAAGTAGACTAGGGATGATACTGATACCAGTAGGGGTTCCATGCATAACCGTATGTGTTTTAGAATGCTTCGGATGGGTTATACGTAGGATACGGTGGTTGGATCTCTATAGACCAGGGAGGAAATACGGGCGATGGAATAGGAATATAGTTTCTACCTACATGTTGGCAATGAGCTATAATTTGGTTTTGATGAACTTGCCAATCTTCAAATGCTCGATGTCTAGCATTTTCATACTCTTGTGAAGCTATAAACCTTTGCATTTCTGTCATTTCATTTCCCCCTCCCACATTACCTGGCTGTTGGTTTCTCTCAACCTGTGGATGTCTACCATGGTATTGTACTGCTGCATTATTTCGCCTCTTCAAAACCTTCGCACCATGGTATACATTTAAACCAATTGTATCGTGGGGTTCTGGTTCTTCGATTAATAATCCCCCCGACTTATATCCACATTGAGATACTCAGCAATCAAAGTAATAAATATACCACCTCCTATTATGCTATGCGGTCTCATCCCCCTAACCATAGCTGATAAATAATAACCTACACAATAAGGTATACTTACAGCGCTTTGTGGGTCTCGAATACACATGTGGTAAAACAAATCCTGTTCATTTACCTTTTCCTTATTCTTACCTCGTTGTGTAATCGAATTGGCTAAAAACCTATGAATTACTCTTAACTCTGCTCTATCTATATCCAAATAAGAGTAATTTCCCCCTTTAAATCGGTGATTGCTAGTCATTTGACTCCATACACCATGCGTATCAAAATTTTCATCAATTTTCCTACCGTTCAATATCAACCCTCTACAATCGGCAGATGCTAACTCCTCAGGCATATATATACGTAAGGCCTGAGCCATGTCTAGTAAAGACATGTGGCGCATCGAACCTCCTAACAAAAATCTAATAAAAGATCGATCGGTTAAACTAGCTACTCGATCATTTATTTCTATACTACACAATAATTCTTCACACCATACTTTATATACAGGTCTACGCATGTTGAATAAACGTACCCAATCGTTAAAAGTAGAATTACCATACCTCTGTGTAAGTAATTCTCTAATTGGCCCGGCTAATTCTACAACTTCTAACGGTGCCCATTCTATTACCCTAGGTACTTCAACAGCTTTAGAATGAAGAGTATGCAAGCCCCTTTGGTATTTTGGATAATTTATCCAACCTCTGTCAAATCTCAAGTTCGGGTGCAAATCTTCCAAGTGCATATCTGAAAATGTCATAACTGGATGAGGTATATCTTGTTTATAATAGCTATCAACATCCTGTTGTTCCGCATTCTCAGGAGGAGCATTGCGAGCTTGGGATGAAGATTCACCCCTTTCAGTCTGCAAAACACATCAAACACAATTTTTGTGCATCCAAATATGCATTAGTGTCAGCAAAATCATCAATCAAAATAATTACAATGACATGTCCAATTTATATCAAACGTATGCTCATTTTCATATTTTTATCAAATCTACACTTTTTCAAATAAGCATATACGAAAATGTTCGCCAAGTTCATAAGTATTCAACTCAAATAACATGTCAAAATAATCATTACTAGCAATTAAACAAGTTTCAAATGGCATTATCTCTCAAAAATCAAATTCATGAATTTTAGACTTGAAAAAGTCCACTTTAATTCTCAAAAATCATGTTTAGGCTCAAAGTTTGGATCATTTAACTACCTAAACATGTTACACTACTTAATTTAGCAATAATTCATGACAAAAATCGGTCATAACCTGTTTATATCAAAAAGCCCCAAATTTGCTCAAGAACACAAACCCTAGATTACTCAAAATTTGAAGTTTAAGGCTTCTAATCATGTTAAATAGCATCAATCTAGGTTATACAAGCATAATACATAAACAATTTAAGCATAATTACACTAAAAAGCATCAAAATCGAATTGGGTATAAAATTGCTCAAGAACACTAATTTTTGGATTAAATGGTATTTAGGTGTAGAAATTTACCGTTTTTCTTGAGTAATTCCTTGATAGCATTCTTCTCAACATGATTTTAGTAAGCGATTTTATGAAAAACGGCTAAAAATTACGAAATTGAGAGTGTTTTTTCGTTTGTTTTCGCAGTTTTTGGGTTGGGGGTGTGTGCAACTGAGCTGTTCGGCCCTTTTTATTTTTTTCTGTAATTTCGGTCCTCCGTGAGTCGCGGCAAATTTACCCTTCAAACTCCGCGAGTCGCGGAGTTTGTATTTTTTTTTTTTTTTTATAAACATCTTATACTAATTAAAACAATTAAGTAATTAATTTTAAAATTTTGTTTCCCTTGTTATTTAGGATGAGGTCGTTTCGGATCGATGTCCTAGTCCGTCCCTCGACAAAATTTTAAAATTTGTCTTTTTGTAGCGATTGTTTTCAAAGCTAAGATTTTTGGGTTTATTTTTTTTTTTTGTTTTTGACATACTTTAATTCAATAAGATTAAAAATAATGATAATAAAAGTTCTCGTCCCTCCCTCGGGTAAAGCAATTTCGGTTCAAAGACCTAGTCTTCAACTTACGACGAATTTTAAAAATATTTACAATTTTAAATTTATTGATTTAAAAAGTTTACAATAATTTTTTTTAATACTAATTTATTAATTTTAAAAACATGGTAAAATAAAATTAAAAATCTTTTTGGCTTTTATCTTACTTTAATCAATTAAATATTATCAAAAATATGCGCCCCTCTTTTCGGTAAAGTAATTTTGGTTCCATGACCTAATTTAACTCATGACGAATTTTTGAAATATTTTGGTTTGATTGATTAAAGATATTTATACCTTAAGAGAAACGTTAAATTTCGCGGTGATGTAATAAATTTTTGAATGATATCAATAATTTCGGTCGCCAAACCTAATTTCATCGAATACCAATTTAATACTTTATAGCGAACAAATTAGCGTTTATTATCAAAAGGTTAAAAATAAAAATAAAAATAAAAACTGTACAGACTTACCTGTGAGATAGTATTCTTAGTGATATGATCTATCCCATTCATAAGATAGTCGGTTTAATTGATTTTCCATGGCTACATAGGCGTAACCTCGAGCATTCGGTGTTTTTTCTTCTAAACATATGAACGGTCCGTCTCTGCATAACGTAACAAATTCGGTGTTTGAATAGGTTTGATTATTTGAATATTTACCTCCATGTGACCATTTTCCGCATTTGTGACATCTTTCAAGGTGTCGTGCTCTTCTTTTTGCTGCGGATTTTGATTTTCCTTTACCAAATTGTAACTTATTATCTTCGCATCTGGATTATTTTCTTACTCCGTCCAATCTTTCTCTGATTACTGATACTAGTTCACTCGGAAGTGTGTCATTATTACGTTTAGTGATCAAAGCGTGTAGCATTAGACCATGGTTTAGTTCACAGGAAGTCTTCATTTCGTAAAAACCTAAAAAAATAAAAATTCAGAATGGGGGGAGAAGACTAGTTCTTTAGGGTCTTCTAGGGAAAGACCATTCGGGTTCCATTTTCGAGAACTACACGAAAACAGACAATCTAAATCTAACAGAAATACATAATATCCTTTAAAAGACTTGATTCTCCCCACACTTAGTTAGCTGTGGTATCGAAATTGTGATTAACTTCATTGTCAACTTCCATTGGACTATCTATGTAATGTTTAACTCTGTGATCATTAACTTTAAATTCAATTCCATTTGAATTTATTAATTCTATCGTTCCGTATGGGAAAACTCTTTTGACTATGAATGGTCCAGACCATCTTGATTTTAATTTTCCAGGAAATAGCTTGAATCGTGAATTGAAAAGAAGAACTGTCTCCTTCTTTAAATTCTTTTGAACTTCTGATTCTTTTATCATGCCATTTCTTCGTTCTTTCTTTATAGATTAATGAATTTTCGTATGCTTCATGTCTTAATTCTTCTAATTCGTTTAGTTGACTTAACCGTAGACGTCCAGCTTCATGTAAATCAAGATTACATGTCTTCAAAGCCCAAAATGCTTTGTGTTCAATTTCTACTGGAAGATGACATACTTTTTCGTAAACGAGTTTAAAAGGTGTGGTTCCAATTGGAGTTTTGTAGGTTGTTCTAAAAGCCCAGAGTGCATCCTCCAACTTAATGGACCATTCCTTCGGATTTGATCCTACGGTTTTTTCTAGAATACGTTTTAAAGCTCGGTTGGTATTTTCAACTTGTCCACTTGTTTGTGGATGATATGCAGTGGAGATTTTATGAGTTACTCCATATCTTTTAAGAACTTTCTCAAGTTGATTATTACAGAAATGAGTTCCCCGATCACTTATTAAAGCTTTTGGTGTTCCAAACCTTGCAAAAAGACGTTTTAAAAAGTTGACTACAACTCGTGCATCGTTAGTTGGGAGAGCTTGTGCTTCCGCCCATTTAGATACATAATCAATGGCTACAAGAATATAGAGATTATTATGAGATTTTGGAAATGGACCCATAAATTCAATACCCCAAATGTCAAATACTTCACATACTTGAATGACATTTTGTGGCATTTAATCACGTTGACTTATTTTTCCGGCCCTTTGACAAGCATCACAGGATTTGCAAAGAAGGTGTGCGTCTTTGTAAATTGTAGGCCAATAGAATCCAGCATCATAAACTTTTCTTGCTGTTAGTTGAGGCCCATAGTGCCCTCCTGTTGGTCCTGTGTGACAATGGTTTAAAATTTTACTAGCTTCATCTCCGAATACACATCGGCGTATTATTCCATCTGGACAACTTTTAAACAGATGTGGATCTTCCCAGAAATAGTGTTTTATATCACTGAAGAATTTCTTTCATTTTTGGTACGATAATCCTTTTTCAAGGAATCCACATACTAAGTAGTTTACATAGTCTGCAAACCATGGAATTTCATTATAATCTATCTTAAATAGATATTCATCAGGAAAGTTGTCTTGTATGGCCGATTCATTTAGAACTTCTAAGTCGGGATTTTCAAGACGAGAAAGATGATCAGCGGCGAGATTTTCTGCTCCTCTTTTATCTCGGATTTCAATATCAAACTCTTGTAAGAGTAAGATCCAACGGATTAATCTTGGTTTGGCATCTTGTTTCGAAAATAGGTATCTAAGAGCAGAATGGTCGGTATAGACAACCGTTTTTGCTAGAACGAGATATGAACGAAATTTGTCAAAAGCAAAGACAATAGCAAGGAGTTCTTTTTCAGTAGTTTTGTAATTCGTTTGTGCTCCTTGTAACGTCTTACTAGCATAATATATAGGTTGAAATCGTTTTTCAATCCTTTGTCCTAAAACAGCTCCCATTGCAAAATCACTTGCATCGCACATAAGTTCAAACGGTAGATTCCAATTTGGTGTTATCATGATCGGCGCATTAGTGAGTTTCTCTTTAAGAATATTAAAAGATTTGATGCATTCATCTGAAAAGATGAATGGAGCATCTTTTTCTAGGAGTTTATTCATAGGAGTGGCAATTTTAGAAAAATCTTTTATGAAACGTCGGTAAAAACCGGCATGCCCTAGAAAACTCCTAACTCCTCTAACATTGGTGGGATGTGGAAGTTTAGCAATTACATCTACTTTAGCTCTATCCACTTCAATTCCTTCCTTTGAAATTTTATGACCAAGAACGATGCCTTCTTTAACCATGAAATGGCATTTCTCCCAATTAAGTACTAGATTTGATTGTTCGCATCTAATAAGCATTCGTTCAAGATTAGCTAGACATGATTCAAATGTATCACCGAAGACTGAAAAGTCATCCATGAAAACTTCCATGCATTCTTCTATCATGTCGTGAAAAATCGCCATCATGCACCTTTGAAAGGTTGCAGGGGCGTTGCAAAGTCCAAATGGCATGCGTTTGTAAGCAAAAGTACCATAAGGGTACGTGAACGTGGTTTTTTCTTGATCTTCAGGTGCTATTAGAATTTGAAAATATCCGGAAAATCCATCAAGAAAACAATAATAACTATTTCCGGCTAATCTTTCCAACATTTGATCAATGAAAGGTAAGGGAAAGTGATCTTTTCTGGTGGCGTCATTTAATTTTCTATAATCAATACATATACGCCATCCTGTTAGAGTCCTAGTAGGAATAAGCTCATTTTTTTCATTTGTAATGACAGTCATGCCACCCTTCTTAGGCACGCATTGAACTGGGCTTCCCCATGGACTATCAGAAATTGGATAAATTAAACTTGCATCTAGCAGTTTAATTATTTCTTTCTTAACTACATCTTACATATTAGGATTTAGTCTTCGTTGGCGTTGCACATATGTTTTATGACCTTCTTCCATAAGGATTTTATGTGTGAAATACGAAGGACTTATTCCTTTAATATCATGAATATTCCATGCAATGGCTGGTTTATGAGCTTTCAACATAGCAAGGAGTTGTGATTTCTCATTTTCAGTAAGAGAAGACGATATTATTACAGGTAATTCAGATTCACCATGTAAATAAGCGTATTCCAAATGGTTTGGAAGTGGCTTTAACTCTAATGTTGGAGGTTCTTCTATCGATGATTTATATCGATATCTGTATTCTTCTTTTAGCATTTGAATTTCTTCTGTTGTTGGTTCATATCCATTAGCTATTAGTGTAGCTAACATTTCAGCTTCATCAATTGGTTCAGTTCCTTCTCCTAAAGAACATTCTCCTGTTCCTTGTAATTCTGGAAATTCTTCTAACAATTCTGCATGTGAATCTATAGTTTGAATATAATAGCATGTATCATCTGCAGATTGCGGTTGTTGCATTGCTCTATCAACTGAAAAGGTAACACTCTCGTCCTCTATACTTAGGGTCAGTTTCTTACCAAACACGTCTATCATTGCTTTAGCCGTGTTTAAGAATGGTCTTCCTAATATGAGAGGAACTTGAGAATCTTCTTCCATGTCCAGAACAACAAAATCTACTGGAAATACTAAAGTACCAACTTTAACTAGCATGTTCTCCATTATCCCTCTAGGATATTTTATTGATCTATCGGCTAGTTGTATACTTATTCTTGTTGGTTTCAATTCTCCAAGGTCTAGTTTAGTGTATAGTGAATACGACATTAGATTTATACTAGCACCTAAGTCTGCTAATGCTTCTACTGAACTAAGACTACCCAGAAAACATGGAATTGTGAAACTTCCTGGATCAGATAATTTTTCTGGTATCTTATTCAACAGCAATGCTGAACAATTAGCATTCATAGTAACAGCCGAGAGTTCTTCCATTTTCTTTCTATTTGAGATTAGATCTTTCAGATATTTAGCATATCTAGGCATTCCTGAAATTACATCAATGAAAGGAAGATTTACATTTATCTGTTTAAACATATCCAAGAATTTGGATTGCTCGGCTTCAAGTTTCTCTTTTTTCATTTTACTCGGGTAAGGAAGTGGTGGTTGGTATGGTTTAACATAAGGTTTAGCCTTAACTGTGTTATCTTCATTAACCTTTTCAACTACCGGTTCTTTTTCCTTATCTTGTTCAGGTTGTGGTTCTTGTGGAGTAGGAATAGCTTCATCAGAAGTTACAGGTATTTCAGGTGGTTTAAGTGTTGTACCACTTCTTGTGGTAATGGTTTTAGCTGTTTCATTCCGGGGGTTAGTATTTGTATCACTAGGTAAACTTTCCGGTTTTCTTTCACCTATTAACCTTGCTAGGTTACTTACTTCTTGTTCCAAGTTTTGAATAGAAGCTTGTTGATTTCTAAATGCTTGAGCATTTTGTTCATTCGTTTATTTCTGAGATGTGAAAAACTGCGTTTGAGTTTCAACTAGCTTTGTCATCATATCTTCTAAATTCGGCTTTTTATCATCGGGTTGTGGTGGTTTGTTTTGAAAATTAGGTCTTTGCTGATTGTAAGTATTATTGGATACTTGTTGATTGCTAGGACCTTGTTGGTTGTTGTATGGAACATTTTGATTATAATTCTGGTTTTGATTGTAAATCGGTCTTGGCGGTTGATAATTATTCTGATAATTATTTCTAGGCCTTTGGTTTAGATATGAAACATTCTCTCTTTGTTCCATTGTTAGTTCAATACTGAGACAATCTTTTGTCAAATGTGGTCCTCCACACTGCTCACAACTAATTCGTATTGAGTGGATATCTTTAGTCATCTTTTCCATTCGTCTCTCGACAGCATCTATCTTTGCAGAAATGGAATCTAAGTCATGGCTAGAATCGGCTCTAGCTGCTTTAGATGATCTAACGATATCTTTTTCTTGGTACCACTCATGTGAGTGGAAAGCAGTGTTATCAATAATTTTGTAAGCATCAGTTTCGGTTTTCTTCATAATGGAACCACCAGCTGCTATATCGATGTCTTTCCTTGTAGTGATGTCGCATCCTTGGTAGAATATTTGTACTATTTGACAGGTGTCTAAACCATGTTGCGGACATCCTCTTAATAACTTTCCAAATCTTGTCCATGCCTTATATAGAGTTTCATTCGGTTTCTGTGTGAACGTAACAATTTCTCCTTGAAGTCTTACGGCTTTAGATGCAGGAAAGAATTGTTTAAGAAATTTTTCAACTAAAACGTCCCATGTATCAATCGCCCCTTCAGGTAACGATTCCAACCAATCTTTGGCTTCTCCCTTTAAAGTCCATGGAAATAATATGAGATATATCTGTTCATCCTCTACTTCTCTTATTTTAAATAGTGTGCAGATCATATTAAAGGTACGAAGATGTTCATTTGGATCTTCCTTTGGCGCACCACTAAATTGGCATTGATTAGTCACCATATGTAGAATTTGTCCTTTGATTTCATAATCTGGCGCATTAATGTCTGGATGAGTAATTACGTGACCTTGGCCAGTGCGTTTAGCTCTCATTCAGTCTTCCATACTTAAAGGTTCCAGATTTTCCATAATTGAATTTGTTGAATCTGAATCACTAGAAGATTCTGATTTAATGGTTCGTTCCTCAACAATCTCTGTTTGAATGATTGGTAGTTCCGGAGGAAAAATTAATGGTTCAGGATCTATGAATTGTCCATGAATATTCTCCGGATTCTCAATTGTGAGGTCGGGTTCAAAAAATGGATTATCGGAAATTTGAATTGGAGTACTTGGTCGAATGGATGACGATTCTAAAGAAAAATCAACGGCGGTAATATTTTCTAGATGTCTTGATCTCATTACAGGTGGTGAACGTACAAAAGGTGGTGAACGTCTTGCTCGGTGCATTCACTGAATATCCTATTAGTTTTTAAAAGGAAAGAAAAAATATATAAGTTATCCAATTAATAGACTTTTCTGATTTTGCCCACGTTTCGAATAGCCAAAAGATGCAGCAGAGGGGTCGGATTCGTTTGGTCTCAATATAATTGAGTACTGTTTGGCTCCAATAACCCGGTCCACGTACAAATCCAACTATTACTACAAACCAGAAAATTTTGATGTCTATCAATTTAACCACTTAAAATAAATTTTCGTAATTTTAAGAAATTTAGATAAGAAGTAGAATAAAAATCTGTGTCCTAAAAACTAGAATAGCGAGAAATAAGAAAGAAAAAGAGAGCGTCGAAAAAGGTCGAAAAAAATAAAAAAATTGAAAAATAAAAGGCGTCGAAAAATGAAAGAAACTTATAAAACTTAAAAACACTCGACTAACCCAACTTTATAACTATCACTAACTTAAAATTATAATCGCAAATTGAGATTACTAATTGGAATGATAATTGATACATAGGTAAAAGGCGTCGAAAAATAAAAATAAGAAAGTAGCGCGTTGAAACTTAAAAAGGCACTAAAAACTAAAAAGGCGTCGCAAAATTCTAAAGCACCTAAATCTTAGTCTAAAGAAAAAGCACTTAAGGAATTTTACGGCAAAGCCTAAAAATCTAGAAATAAAAATAACTATGGCAAAAACTGAGTTTAAAACTAAAAACTAGCGAAAAACACAAATATTACGCTAAAACAATTAAAAAGGGACAAAATATAAAAATATACTAAAAGTTGTAAAAAGTACAATTTTTATAAAAATATTATTTTTATATTATTCATTTATTAAAACTATTAATTTTATAATTTAATTAAACTAAATAAAATTAAATAAAACTAAATAAACTAATTAAAACTAAATATTATAATAAAAATACCCTAATTAGGGTTTAGAATTAATAATAATAATAATAATAATAATAATAATAATAATAATAATAATTATCTCGTAATTAATGCTGTTAGGGTTCCTGTGTACCCGTGTCAGGGCTGCTCCGCGACTTGCGGTATTCCTGGCTCCAAACTCCGCGAGTCGCGGAGTTTCAAATTTCAGATTAGGTGAACTCGTTTGACAGGTTTCGACGTAATTATTTTTTTTTCTGTTTTTAATTTAATTAATATATTTATATAATTTAAATAAAACTTATCTTTAAAAACTAAAATAAAAATAAAATACTTTATAATTTTATAAATAAAAATCTTAACACTAGATTTATATATATATTTTTTTTGGTTTTTGATTTTATGTTTTAATAAAAACAAAATATTTAAATAAAACTTATATTTTTTTTTCAAAAAAAATAAAGAAACTTTATAAAACTTAATTATTTAACAAACTCTTAAAAATATTTAAATTTTTGTTTTCTTTTCTATGTTTTCGAATATTTAAAACGTATTTTTACAAAAACGTATTTTTATAAAAGTAAACTAAAAATAAATTTTTTTTTTTATTTAGCGTTGCGCTTCCGGCTTTTAAGCAAGAAATTGGGTTCCCCGGCAGCGGCGCCAAAAATACTTGATGTCAAAGCTAAGGGGTATAAAATACTATTAAATTTTACAAGGAAATACTATTAAATACGATACAATTTTACACAAGATATTTATTTATTTAGAGAATGGATATACTTAAACCTTGCTACAACACTTATAGGCAGTGTACCTAATCATACAGTAGTGTAGTTTTTAGTAAGTCCGGTTCGTTCCACATGGAATCTTTTAACAAAGCTTAACGCTATATTAGTTTTATTTTATAAAAATACAAATATATATAAGTAATATTATTATTATAAAGGGGGGTTTTTACCGTTTAATGACCGGTTTGTCGATTTTAAAACTTTAGTCGCAGTTAAAACCAAATGTAAAATATTAAAAATAAATACAAGACTTAATTTAAAGCGTAAAGTAAATAACGATAATGAAATTGCGATAAATAAAAGTGCGATAAAATAAACTTGTTATAATTAAAAAGTACGATAATTAAAAGTGCAATTAAATGCAATAACAAAAAGTGCGATAATTAGAAGTGCAATTAAATATAAAATAAAGGAAATTAAATATGAAATAAAAGAATTATGCTTATTTAAACTTCCGTAATCATGATGTTTGACGTGTTGATTTTAGTTTTATGCCCATGGGTTAATTGTCCTTTGTCCTGGATTATTTAATATGTCCGTCTGGTTTTTGTCCATAACAGTCCATCAGTCATAAATATAAAGTGCGAGTATCCTCGTCAAATTATCCTTATACCCGAAGTTAAATATTCCAACTAATTGGGGACTTAAACTGTAACAGGATTTTAATACTTTGTTTAATAATTACACCAGGTTATCGACTGCGTGTAACCTAAGGTTTTAATACTTTGTTAACAATTATGCCAAGTGTCCTTGTACATAATTTCACCCCTGTTTTAATAATTCTAGTGGCTATTAATCCATTCTCGTGTCCGGTTAAATGAACGATTATTTGTACATATAAATATCCCTCGCATCGTGTCCGATCGAGTGTATATGGTTATTTATAGGGACGTCCAATTGTAAATCTTTATATAAAAATTAACAAACTATCATTTAGTTAAACAAATATAAAGCCCATTAATAGCCCATAGTCTAATTTCCACAAGTGTCGTTCTTTTGTCCAAACCCCAATTATGGTACAAAGCCCAATTACCCAGTTTTAATATTTTTAGCCCAACATCATGATTACTTCGGATTAAATAAGCATACTAATAACTTAGCTACGAGACATTAAATTAAAAAGGTTGAACATAACTTACAATGATTAAAAATAGCGTAGCATTACACAGACAGAATTTCGACTTACACCCTTACAACATTCTCTAACATACCCTTATTATTAGAAATTAAATTAAAATTAAAATATAAATATATATATTACGTATATATTGAGAGAGAGATTGATTTATTGATTTTTTTACGATCAAACTGCGTTTGCTTTTATAGGGATTTGAGTCCAGGGAAGCTCCGCGACTCGCGGCATTTTTTGCCTTCAAACTCCGCGAGTCGCGGAGTTTGTTTTTACAGCTCACCCAGCTTTGGCTCTTTGTTTGCCGACGATTTTTAAATATATTATAATATATATATTAATTTTAAGAATTAATTATATATTATATTATATTCATGTGCATAGTTGACTTGTAATTTTTTGTCCGTTGCGTCGAGCGTTGAGAGTTGACTCTGGTCCCGGTTCCGGATTTTCGAACGTCCTTGCGTACAATTTAATATCTTATACTTTGCGTTTTGAATCTTGTACTCTTGTAATTTCGAGACGTTTCTTATCAATAATTGGAACCTCTTTGATTGTCTTTTGTACTTTTGAGCTTTTTGGTCGTTTGTGTCTTCAATTCGTCGAATCTGCCTTTTGTCTTCACCTTTTATTTAAACGAATATCACTTGTAAATAGGACAATTGCAACTAAAAGCTTGTCTTTCTTGAGGAATAATGCTATGAAATATATGTTCGTTTTTAGCATTATCACCCAACAACAACAACAACTACAATAACCGTTTCAACAACAATAACAATCCCAACAACAACCTCAATAACAACAAACAACAGAAACAACCATGCTTCAGGTGTGCAGAGTACCATCCGAATGCATTTTGCACAACAGTTTGCACCAAGTGTAAGAGAAGTGGTCATGGCGCGGCAAAATGTGAGGTTTACGGACCAAAGAACAACAAAAATAAAGAAACAAATAAGGTCGGAACAAATAATGCCGACGTAGTTTGTTATAAATGTGGAAAACCGGGCCACATTATTAGAAATTGCCCAAACCAAGAGAATACTAATGGGCAAGGCCGCAGAAGAGTTTTAATATTAATGCGGCAGAAGCGCAGGAAGACCCGGAGCTTGTTACGGGTACGTTTCTTATTTACAATACATCTGCTTATGTTTTATTTGATTCGGGTGCGGATAGAAGCTATATGAGTAGAGATTTTTGTGCTAAATTAAGTTATCCACTGACGCCTTTGGATAATAAATTTTTACTCGAATTAGCAAACGGTAAATTAATTACAGCAGATAATATATGTCAGAATCGAGAAATTAAGCTGGTTAGTGAAAAATTTAAGATTGATTTGATACCAGTAGAGTTAGAAAGTTTTGATGTGATAATTGGCATGGACTGGTTGAAAAACGTGAGAGCAGAGATCGTAAGTTACAAAAATGCAATTCGCATTGTACTGGAAGAAGGAAAACCTTTCGCGAAATTAAATCTTATTAGTAGTATGAAGGCGCAAAAACTAATAAAAAAATGTTGTTACGTCATTCTAGCACACATCGAGGAAGTTAAACCTGAAGAAAAGAACATCAGTGATGTTTCCGTCGCAAAAGAATTTCCCGATGTATTTTAGAAAGAATTACTGGGATTACCCCCACATCGATCCGTTGAATTTCAAATAGACCTTATACCAGGAGTTGCACCAATAGCTCGTTCTCTATACAGACTCGCACCCAGCGAAATGAAAGAATTACAAAGTCAGTTACAAGAACTTTTAGAGCGTGGTTTCATTCGACCAAGCACATCACCATGGGGAGCTCCTATTTTGTTTGTCAAGAAGAAGGATGGTATATTTAGGTTGTGTATCGACTACCGAGAGTTAAACAAACTTACCATCAAGAACCACTAAACACTACTGAGAATCGACGACTTATTTGATCAACTACAAGGCTCATCAGTTTATTCGAAGATTGATTTACGTTCTGGGTATCATCAAATGCGGGTGAAGGAGGATGATATTTCAAAGACTGCTTTTAGGACACGTTACGGTCATTCAGAGTTTATGGTTATGCCGTTTGGGTTGACTAACGCACCAGCTGTGTTCATGGACCTCATGAACTGAGTGTGTGGACCATACCTTGACAAGTTTTTCATTGTTTTCATCGATGACATACTTATTTACTCAAAGAATGACTAGGAGTACGAAGAACATTTGAGAAAAGTGCTAGAGTTGTTAAGGAGAGAAAAATTGTAAGCTAAGTTTTCAAAGTGTGCATTTTGGTTGGAAGAAGTTCAATTCCTCGGTCATATAGTGAACAAAGAAGGTATTCAGGTGGATCCAGTAAAGATTGAAACCGTTGAAAAGTGAGAAACCCCGAAAACTCCAAAGCATATACGTCAATTTTTAGGATTAGCTGGTTACTACAGAAGGTTCATCCAAGATTTTTCTAGAATAGCAAAACCCTTGACTGCATTAACGCATAAAGGGAGGAAATTTGAATGGAAGGATGAACAAGAGAAAGCGTTTCAATTCTTAAAGAAAAAGTTAACTACGGCACCTATATTGTCATTACCTGAAGGGAATGATGATTTTGTGATATATTGTGACGCCTCAAAGAAAGGTCTCGGTTGTGTATTAATGCAATGAACGAAGGTAATTGCTTATGCATCTAGATAATTGAAGATTCACGAGTAGAATTATACAACGCATGATTTAAAATTAGGCACGGTTGTTTTTGCATTAAAGACTTGGAGGCACTACTTATATGGGTTCAAAAGTATTATATATACCGACCACAAAAGTCTTCAACACATATTTAATCAGAAACAACTGAACATGAGGCAGCGCAGGTGAATTGAATTGTTAAATGATTACGACTTTGAGATTCGTTACCACTCGGGGAAGGAAAATGTGGTAGCCGACGCCTTGAGTAGAAAGGACAGAGAACCCATTCGAGTAAAAGCTATGAATATAATGATTCACAATAACCTTACTACTCAAATAAAAGAGGCGCAACAAGGAGTTTTAAAAGAAGGAAATTTAAAGGATGAAATACCCAAAGGATCGGAGAAGCATCTTAATATTCGGGAAGACGGAACCCGGTATAGGGCTGAAAGAATTTGGGTACCAAAATTTGGAGATATGAGAGAAATGGTACTTAGAGAAGCTCATAAAACCAGATACTCAATACATCCTGGAACGGGGAAGATGTACAAGGATCTCAAGAAATATTTTTGGTGGCCGGGTATGAAAGCCGATGTTGCTAAATATGTAGGGGAATGTTTGACGTGTTCTAAGGTCAAAGCTGAGTATCAGAAACCATCAGGTCTACTTCAACAACCCGAAATCCCGGAATGGAAATGGGAAAACATTACCATGGATTTCATCACTAAATTGCCAAGGACTGCAAGTGGTTTTGATAATATTTGGGTAATAGTTGATCATCTCATCAAATTAGCACACTTCCTGTCAATAAGAGAAGATGACAAGATGGAGAAGTTAGCGCGACTGTATTTGAAGGAAGTCGTCTCCAGACATGGAATACCAATCTCTATTATCTCTGACAGGGATGGCAAATTTATTTCAAGATTCCGACAGACATTACACCAAGCATTAGGAACTCGTCTAGACATGAGTACTTCCTATCATCCACAAACGGATGGGCAGAGCGAAAGGACGATACAAACGCTTGAAGACATGCTACGAGCATGTTGTAGTGACCCGAACTTTTCCATGTTTATATATATTAAATGAAATTGTTATTTATATGATTAAGTGTTTCCAACATGTTAAGCAATCAAACTTGTTAAGACTTGATTAATTTAAATAGGTTTCATATAGACAATTGACCACCCAAGTTGACCGGTGATTCACGAACGTTAAAACTTGTAAAAACTATATGATGACATATATATGATAATATATATAGTTAACATGATATTATGATAAGTAAGTATCTCATTAGGTATTTTAACAATGAGGTATATACATAAAATTGAGTTTATTGAGTTAAGAAACTCGAAACGATATATATAACGATTATCGTTATAACAACGTCTTACTAAATACATATGAATCATATTAAGATATTGATAAACAAAGTTTAATCATGATAAATGATAAGTAAACATGTCATTAACTGAATTAACAATGAACTACATATGTAAAAACAAGACTACTAACTTAATGATTTCAAAACGAGACATATATGTAACGATTATCGTTGTAACAACATTTAACTGTATATATATATATCATACTAAGATATATTAATATATCATAATATCATGATAATGTAATAATTTAACATCTCATTAGATATAATAAACAATGGGTTAACAACATTTAACAAGATCGTTAACCTAAAGGTTTCAAAACAACATTTACATGTAACGACTAACGATGACTTAACGACTCAGTTAAAATGTATATACATGTAGTGTTTTAATATGTATTCATAAACTTTTGAAAGACTTCAAGACACTTATCAAAATACTTCTACTTAAAAAAAATGCTTACAATTACATGCTCGTTCAGTTTCATCAACAATTTTACTCGTATGCACCCGTATTCGTACTAGTACAATACACAGATTTTAGATGTATGTACTATTGGTATATACACTCTAATGATCAGCTCTTAGCAGACCATGTGAGTCACCTAACATATGTGGGAACCATCATTTGGCAACTAGCATGAAATATCTCATAAAATTACAAAAATATTAGTAATCATTCATGACTTATTTACATGTAAACAAAAATTACACATCCTTTATATCTAATCCATATTTCAACGACCAAAAACACCTAAAAACACTTTCATTCTTCAATTTTCTTCATCAAATTGATCTCTCTCAAGTTCTATCTTCAAGTTCTAAGTGTTCTTCATAAATTCTATAAGTTCTAGTTTCATAAAATTAAGAATACTTCCAAGTTTGCTAGCTTACTTCCAATCTTGTAAAGTGATCATCCAACCTCAAGAAATCTTTCTTATTTACAGTAAGATATCTTTCTAATATAAGGTAATACTCATATTAAAACTTTGATTCAATTTCTATAACTATAACAATCTTATTTCGAGTGAAAATCTTACTTGAACTTGTTTTCGTGTCATGATTCTACTTCAAGAACTTTTAAGCTATCCAAGGATCCTTTGAAGCTAGATCTATTTTTCTCATTTCTAGTAGGTTTGTCCACAAAATCTGAGGTAGTAATAATGTTCATAACATCATTCGATTCATATATATAAAACTACCTTATTCGAAGGTTTAAATTTGAAATCACTAGAACATAGTTTAGTTAATTCTAAACTTGTTTGCAAATAAAAGTTAATCCATCTAACTTGAATTTAAAAATCAACTAGACACATATTCTATATCTATATGATATGATAACTTAATGATTTAAAACTTGAAAACACGAAAAACACCGTAAAACTGGATATACGCCGTCGTAGTAACACCACGGGCTGTTTTGGGTTAGTTAATTAAAAACTATGATAAACTTTGATTTAAAAGTTCTTCTTCTGGGAAAATGATTTTTCTTATGAACATGAAACTATATCCAAAAATCATGATTAAACTCAAAGTGGAAGTATGTTTTCCAAAATGGTCATCTAGACGTCGTTCTTTCAACTGAAATGACTACCTTTACAAAAATGACTTCTAACCTATATTTTTTATTATAAACTTATACTTTTTCTGTATAGATTCATAAACTTAAGTTCAATATGAAACCATAGCAATTGGATTCACTCAAAACGGATTTAAAACGAAGAAGTTATGGGTAAAACAAGATTGGATATTTTTACTTGTTGTAGCTACGTGAAAATTGGTAACAAATCTATATTAATCATATCCTAGCTAACTTATATTGTATAATACATATATTCTAATATATTATGTAATCTTGGGATACTATAGACAAGTATGCAAAGGTTTTGACATATCATATCGACCCATCTATATATATTATTTGGAACAACCATAGACACTCTATATGCAGTAATGTTGGAGTTAGCTATACAGGGTTGAGGTTAATTCCAAAAATATATATACTTTGAGTTGTGATCTAGCCTGAGATGTGTATACACTGGGTCGTGAATTGGGTCAAGATAATATATATCAATTTATTTCTGTATATCTAACTATGGATAACTAGTTGTAGGTTACTAACCAGGACAGTTGACTTAATAAACTTAAAACATTAAAACGTATTAGAAATTTTGTAAATATATTTTGAACATACTTTGATATATATGTACATATTTGTTATAGGTTCGTGAATCGACCAGTGGCCAAGTCTTACTTCCCGATGAAGTAAAAATCTGTGAAAGTGAGTTATAGTCCCACTTTTAAAATCTAATATTTCTGGGATGAGAATACATGCAGCTTTATAAATGTTTTACAAAATAGACACAAGTACATGAAACTACTTTCTATGGTTGAACGATCGAAGCCGAATATGCCCCTTTTACTTGGTAACCTAAGAACTAGTAAACCAGTCTACTAATTGACGCGAATCCTAAAGATAGATCTATTGGGCCCAACAAACCCTATCCGTTGTATCAGATGCTTTAGTACTTCGAGTTTTTATATCATGTCCGATGGATGTCCCGGAATGATGGGGATATTCTTATATGCATCTTGTTAATGTCGGTTACCAGGTGTTCTGTAGTGACCCGAACATTTCCATGTTTATATATATTAATTGAGATTGATATTTACATGATTAAATGTTTCCAACATGTTAAGCAATCAAACTTGTTAAGACTTGATTAATTGAAATATGTTTCATATAGACAATTGACCACCCAAGTTGACCGGTGATTCACGAACGTTAAAACTTGTAAAAACTATATGATAACATATATATGGATATATATATAGTTAACATGATACTATGATAAGTAAACATATCATTAAGTATATTAACAATGAACTACATATGTAAAAACAAGACTACTAACTTAATGATTTTTAAACGAGACATATATGTAACGATTATCGTTGTAAAGACATTTAATGTATATATATCATATTAAGAGATATTCATACATGATAATATCATGATAATATAATAATTTAAAATCTCATTTGATATTATAAACATTGGGTTAACAACATTTAACAAGATCGTTAACCTAAAGGTTTCAAAACAACACTTACATGTAACGACTAACGATGACTTAACGACTCAGTTAAAATGTATATACATGTAGTATTTTAATATGTATTTATACACTTTTGAAAGACTTCAATACACTTATCAAAATACTTCTACTTAACAAAAATGCTTACAATTACATCCTCGTTCAGTTTCATCAACAATTCTACTCGTATGCACCCGTATTCGTACTCGTACAATACACAGCTTTTAGATGTATGTACTATTGGTATATACACTCCAATGATCAGCTCTTAGCAGCCCATATGAGTCACCTAACACATATGGGAACCATCATTTGGCAACTAGCATGAAATATCTCATAAAATTACAAAAATATGAGTAATCATTCATGACTTATTTACATGAAAACAAAATTACATATCCTTTATATCTAATCCATACACCAACGACCAAAAACACCTACAAACACTTTCATTATTCAATTTTCTTCATCTAATTGATCTCTCTCAAGTTCTATCTTCAAGTTCTAAGTGTTCTTCATATATTCTACAAGTTCTAGTTACATAAAATCAAGAATACTTTCAAGTTTGCTAGCTCACTTCCAATCTTGTAAGGTGATCATCCAACCTCAAGAAATCTTTGTTTATTACAGTAGGTTATCATTCTAATACAAGGTAATAATCATATTCAAACTTTGGTTCAATTTCTATAACTATAACAATCTTATTTCAAGTGATGATCTTACTTGAACTTGTTTTCGTGTCATGATTCTGCTTCAAGAACTTCGAGCCATCCAAGGATCCGTTGAAGCTAGATCCATTTTTCTCTTTTCCAGTAGGTTTATCCAAGGAACTTAAGGTAGTAATGATGTTCATAACATCATTCGATTCATACATATAAAGCTATCTTATTCGAAGGTTTAAACTTGTAATCACTAGAACATAGTTTAGTTAATTCTAAACTTGTTCGCAAACAAAAGTTAATCCTTCTAAATTGACTTTTAAAATCAACTAAACACATGTTCTATATCTATATGATATGCTAAATTAATGATTTAAAACCTGGAAACACAAAAAACACCGTAAAACCGGATTTACGCCGTCGTAGTAACACCGCGGGCTGTTTTGGGTTAGTTAATTAAAAACTATGATAAACTTTGATTTAAAAGTTGTTATTCTGAGAAAATGATTTTTATTATGGACATGAAACTATATCCAAAAATTATGGTTAAACTCAAAGTGAAAGTATGTTTTCTAAAATGGTCATCTAGACGTCGTTCTTTCGACTGAAATGACTACCTTTACAAAAATGACTTGTAACTTATTTTTCCGACTATAAACCTATACTTTTTCTGTTTAGATTCATAAAATAGAGTTCAATATGAAACCATAGCAATTTGATTCACTCAAAACGGATTTAAAATGAAGAAGTTATGGGTAAAACAAGATTGAATAATTTTTCTCATTTTAGCTACGTGAAAATTGGTAACAAATCTATTCCAACCATAACTTAATCAACTTGTATTGTATATTATGTAATCTTGAGATACCATAGACACGTATACAATGTTTCGACTTATCATGTCGACACATCTATATATATTTCGGAACAACCATAGACACTCTATATGTGAATGTTGGATTTAGCTATACAGGGTTGAGGTTGATTCCAAAATATATATAGTTTGAGTTGTGATCAATACTGAGATACGTATACACTGGGTCGTGGATTGATTCAAGATAATATTTATCGATTTATTTCTGTACATCTAACTGTGGACAACTAGTTGTAGGTTACTAACGAGGACAGCTGACTTAATAAACTTAAAACATCAAAATATATTAAAAGTGTTGTAAATATATTTTGAACATACTTTGATATATTGTTATAGGTTCGTGAATCAACCAGTGGCCAAGTCTTACTTCCCGACGAAGTAAAAATCTGTGAAAGTGAGTTATAGTCCCACTTTTAAAATCTAATATTTTTGGGACGAGAATACATGCAGGTTTTATAAATGATTTACAAAATAGACACAAGTACGTGAAACTACATTCTATGGTTGAATTATCGAAATCGAATATGCCCCTTTTTATTAAGTCTGGTAATCTAAGAATTAGGGAACAGACACCCTAATTGACGCGAATCCTAAAGATAGATCTTTGGGCCTAACAAACTCCATCCAAAGTACCAGATGCTTTAGTACTTCGAAATTTATATCATATCCGAAGGGTGTCCCGGAATGATGAGGATATTCTTATATATGAATCTTGTTAATGTCGGTTACCAGGTGTTCACCATATGAATGATTTTTATCTCTATGTATGGGATGTGTATTGAAATATGAAATCTTGTGGTCTATTATTATGATTTGATATATATAGGTTAAACCTATAACTCACCAACATTTTTGTTGACGTTTTAAGCATGTTTATTCTCAGGTGATTATTAAGAGCTTCTGCTGTCGCATACTTAAATAAGGACGAGATTTGGAGTCCATGCTTGTATGATATTGTTTAAAAACTGCATTCAAGAAACTTATTTTGTTGTAACATATTTGTATTGTAAACCATTATGTAATGGTCGTGTGTAAACAGGATATTTTAGATTATCATTATTTGATAATCTACGTAAAGCTTTTTAAACCTTTATTGATGAAATAAAGGTTATGGTTTGTTTTAAAATGAATGCAGTCTTTGAAAAACGTCTCATATAGAGGTCAAAACCTCGCAACGAAATCAATTAATATGGAACATTTTTAATCAATAAGAACGGGACATTTCAGTTGGTATCCGAGCGTTGGTCTTAGAGAACCAGAATTTTGCATTAGTGTGTCTTATCGAGTTTGTTAGGATGCATTAGTGAGTCTGGACTTCGACCGTGTTTACGTGAAAAATGATTGCTTAACAAATTTTGTTGGAAACTATATATTTTTAACATGTGAATATTATGTGATATATTAATCTCTTAACGCGTTTGATATTATGTGATAGATGTCTACCTCTAGAACAAGTCCCATTGACTCACCTAATAATAATGAAGAGTCAAATGTAAATTGGAATGATTCGTGGACTGATTCACAAGTTCCCGAAGAGGAACCGGAAGAAGAGTCGAAACCGGAAGAAGAATCGGAACCGGAAGAAGAATTGGAACCGGATGAAGAAATAGAACCGGTGGGGGAAATAATAAAACGGTTAAGTAAAAGAAAATCCTCAACCAACCGACCAAGGTTAATTATGGTCAATGGTGTTTTCGCCAAGGTAGCAAAATATTGGGAGGATTACCAATTCTCCGATGAATCGGATTCCGACGAGAATTTTGATGATGTTATAGAAATTACCCCAGCTGAATTTAAAAAGGCAAAAGAAAATAATAAGGGAAAGGGCATAAAAATAGAGAAATCTAATTCCAACCCCGATGAACTTTATATGTATCGTCAACCCCCGAAGTCCTTAAGTTGTAACAATGACCCGGGAACCTCTAAACCACTAGGTTTTTCTAAACCAATGTGGAAAACGACGGCTCGTATAAGGGGAACATCATATATCCCTAGAAACTTGGCAAAACGAACCAAAACCAAAGAAGAAGAAACAAGCGAGTCGGAATAAGATAGTTGTATTCGTGTGGTGTAATATATGTAATATAGTGTGCTTATGCTTTATGATATATGTAAAAATTGCTTGTATTAATAAGTATTTTTTTTTATGAATCTAACTCTTGTCTATTTTACAGTATAAAAACACAAAATGGATAGACAACCCAATATTTTAAGAGACCTACCCGGAGACATGATTGATGAAATCTTGTCTAGAGTCGGTCAGAATTCTTCGGCACAACTATTTAAGGCTAGATCAGTTTGTAAGACATTCAAAGAACGTTCCAAGAATGCCTTGGTTTATAAAAGGCTTTCGTTCGAAAGATGGGGGATATCACATTGGGAAATCCATAAGTTACGATGTGTTTACTTTGACGCATATATTGCGGGGAACCCAAATGCTATTTTACGCAATGGGTTAAGAAATTATTTTGACTCAATATATCTTAATATTGGACTTCGTGATTTAGAAAAAGCGGCTAACATGCAACATAAAGAAGTATGTTATGCTTACGGATTAGTAATGTTCGCTTCTCACCAAAGTGTGAACAAGAACATCGGGCTACAACTATTAAACAAAACGTTCCCACAAGTGACGGAGTCGGTAATTGGGGTAAGAAATGAGGTTTTTAGATTGTTACGGGACTGTTGGACATTACGTAACCCTCGTCCCTTTGACGACGTTACAACACGCTGTCTTATCAACGGCCATAACAGTTATGTTCCACAAGACCAAGGATGGGAAGTAATACTCGTAAAACCAGAATGCATGACTTGTTTCTGGACGTATGAATTACGTGTCATTATTGCCTTTGCTGAACGACTTGTGTACTAGCTAGAATTATCTTCACAACCATCTTGTATCAAATTTATTGTGTGCTATATTTCATGCTATATGTAAAATAAGCGGTATTGTAAGTTTGTAAAATATTGTGTAAAAGTTTGAACGCGAAATATTATTATAATCAGTTTTTCATATAGAATTGTAGTAGTTGAATTGTATATTAGCTAATAAGTATGAACTTAACGGGTAGGTACTACCCGAATTTAAACTTATAAAACGCTAATATGAAGAAAAAGCTTTTATAAATGAGTTCATATTATGCTACGAAATACTATTAACTACTCTTAATATTCTGTATGATTAACTTGTTCCATTTGACTATTTTGAAGGAAATGGCACCGACTACTCGACACACCGTGAATATGAATGAAGAGGAATTCCGTACTTTTCTAGCTTCAAACATAGCCGCAGTACAGGCTGCGCTACATACCAACAATAACCTTGGATCTAGCAGTACAGGAAATCGTGTAGGATGCACCTACAAAGAATTCACTGCCTGCAAACCTTTGGAATTTGATGGAACCGAAGGACCAATCGGATTGAAACGGTGGACCGAGAAGGTCGAATCGGTGTTTGCCATAAGTAAGTGTACTGAAGAGGACAAAGTGAAGTACGCTACGCATACCTTCACAGGTTCTGCGTTAACATGGTGGAATACCTATCTAGAGCAAGTGGGACAAGACGATGCGTACGCTCTACCGTGGTCAGCATTCAAGCACTTGATGAACGAGAAGTACCGTCCCAGAACCGAGGTCAATAAGCTCAAGACAGAACTTAGAGGGTTACGAACCCAAGGATTTGATATTACCACGTACGAAAGACGATTCACAGAATTGTGCCTATTGTGTCCGGGAGCATTCGAAGATGAGGAAGAGAAGATCGACGCGTTTGTGAAAGGATTACCGGAAAGAATCCAAGAAGATATAAGTTCACACGAGCCCGCCTCCATACAACAGGCATGTAGAATGGCTCATAAACTAGTGAACCAGATTGAAGAAAGAATTAAAGAACAGACTGCTGAAGAGGCCAATGTGAAGCAAGTCAAAAGAAAGTGGGAGGAAAACGGTGATAAGAATCACCAATACAACAACAACAGCAATTACAACAATAATCGCAACAATTATCCCAACAATCACAACATCAATCGCAACTACAACAAACGGCCCAACAACAACAACAACAACAACAACAACTACAACAATCATCCCAACAACAATAATAACCGTAACAACAACAACAATCAGAAGCAGCTATGCCAAAGGTGTGAGAAGTATCACTCGGGGTTCTGCACCAAATTTTGCAACAAGTGTAAAAGAAATGGTCATAGCGCGGCGAAGTGTGAGGTCTACGGACCAGGGGTTAATAGAACGAAAGGAATAAATGGTGTCGAAACGAGTAATGGCGGAGCAAGTAGTGTCGGAGTAAGTTATGCCAATGTAGTTTGTTATAAATGTGGAAAACCGGGCCACATTATTAGAAATTGCCCGAACCAGGAGAACACGAATGGACTAGGCCGCGGAAGAGTTTTCAATATTAATGCGGCAGAGGCATAGGAAGACCTGGAGCCTGTTACGGGTACGTTTCTTATTAACAATAAATCTGCTTACGTTTTATTTGATTCGGGTGCGGATAGAAGCTATATGAGTAGAGATTTTTGTGCTAAATTAAGTTGTCCATTGACGCCTTTGGATAGTAAATTTTTACTCGAATTAGAAAATGGTAAATTAATTTCAGCAGATAATATATGTCGGAATCGAGAAATTAAACTGGTTAGCGAAACATTTAAGATTGATTTGATACCAGTAGAGTTAGGGAGTTTTGATGTGATAATCGGTATGGACTGGTTGAAAGAAGTGAAAGCAGAGATCGTTTGTTACAAAAATGCAATTCGCATTATACGAGAAAAAGGAAAACCCTTAATGGTGTACGGAGAAAAGGGCAACACGAAGCTACATCTTATTAGTAATTTGAAGGCACAAAAACTAATAAGAAAAGGTTGCTATGCTGTTCTAGCACACGTCGAGAAAGTACAAACTGAAGAAAAGAGCATCAATGATGTTCCCATTGCAAAAGAATTTCCCGATGTATTTCCGAAAGAATTACCGGGTGTATATATATATATATATATATATATATATACCCCCACATCGATCCGTTGAATTTCAAATAGATCTTGTACCAGGAGCTGCACCAATAGCTCGTGCTCCTTACAGACTCACACCCAGCGAGATGAAAGAACTGCAAAGCCAATTACAAGAACTTTTAGAGCGTGGTTTCATTCGACCAAGCACATCACCGTGGGGAGCTCCTGTTTTGTTTGTCAAGAAGAAAGATGGTACATTCAGGTTGTGTATCGACTACCGAGAGTTAAACAAACTTACCATCAAGAACCGCTACCCACTACCGAGAATCGACGACTTATTTGATCAACTACAAGGCTCGTCTGTTTATTCAAAGATTGACTTACGTTCCGGGTATCATCAAATGCGGGTGAAAGAAGATGATATTCCAAAGACTGCTTTCAGAACACGTTACGGTCATTACGAGTTTATGGTCATGCCGTTTGGTTTAACTAATGCACCAGCTGTGTTCATGGATCTTATGAACCGAGTGTGTGGACCATATCTTGACAAGTTTGTCATTGTTTTCATTGATGACATACTTATTTACTCAAAGAATGACCAAGAACACGGTGAACATTTGAGAAAGGTGTTAGAAGTATCGAGGAAGGAAGAATTGTACGCTAAGTTTTCAAAGTGTGCATTTTGGTTGGAAGAAGTTCAATTCCTCGGTCACATAGTGAACAAAGAAGGTATTAAGGTGGATCCGGCAAAGATAGAAACTGTTGAAAAGTGAGAAACCCCGAAAACTCCGAAACACATACGCCAGTTTTTAGGACTAGCTGGTTACTACAGAAGGTTCATCCAAGACTTTTCCAGAATAGCAAAACCCTTGACTGCATTAACGCATAAAGGGAAGAAATTTGAATGGAATGATGAATAAGAGAAAGCGTTTCAGTTATTGAAGAAAAAGCTAACTATGGCACCTATATTGTCATTGCCTGAAGGGAATGATAATTTTGTGATTTATTGTGACGCATCAAAGCATGGTCTCGGTTGTGTATTAATGCAACGAATGAAGATGATTGCTTATGCGTCTAGACAATTGAAGATTCACGAACAAAATTATACGATGCATGATTTGGAATTAGGCGCGGTTATTTTTGTATTAAAGACTTGGAGGCACTACTTATATGGGGTCAAAAGTATTATATATACCGACCACAAAAGTCTTCAACACATATTTAATCAGAAACAACTGAATATGAGGCAGCGTAGGTGGATTGAATTATTGAATGATTACGACTTTGAGATTTGTTACCACCCGGGGAAGGCAAATGTGGTAGCCGATGCCTTGAGCAGGAAGGACAGAGAACCCATTCGAGTAAAATCTATGAATATAATGATTCATAATAACCTTACTACTTAAATAAAGGAGGCGCAACAAGGAGTTTAAAAAGAGGGAAATTTAAAGGATGAAATACCCAAAGGATCGGAGAAGCATCTTAATATTCGGGAAGACGGAACCCGGTATAGGGCTGAAAGGATTTGGGTACCAAAATTTGGAGATATGAGAGAAATGGTACTTAGAGAAGCTCATAAAACCAGATACTCAATACATCCTGGAACGGGGAAGATGTACAAGGATCTCAAGAAACATTTTTGGTGGCCGGGTATGAAATTCGATGTTGCTAAATACGTAGGAGAATGTTTGACGTGTTCTAAGGTCAAAGCTGAGCAACAGAAACCATCAGGTCTACTTCAACAACCTGAAATCCTGGAATGGAAATGGGAAAACATTACCATGGATTTCATCACTAAATTGCCAAGGACTGCAAGTGGTTTTGATACTATTTGGGTAATAGTTGATCGTCTCACCAAATCAGCACACTTCTTGCCAATAAGAGAAGATGACAAGATGGAGAAGTTAGCACGACTGTATTTGAAGGAAGTCGTCTCCAGACATGGAATAACAATCTCTATTATCTCTGATAGGGATGGCAGATTTATTTCAAGATTCTGGCAGACATTACAGCAAGCATTAGGAACTTGTCTAGACATGAGTACTGCCTATCATCCACAAACTGATGGGCAGAGCGAAAGGACGATACAAACGCTTGAAGACATGCTACGAGCATATGTTATTGATTTTGGAAACAGTTGGGATCGACATCTACCGTTTGCATAATTTTCCTACAACAACAGCTACCATTCAAGCATTGAGATGGCGCCGTTTGAAGCACTTTATGGTAGAAAGTTCAGGTCTCCGATTTGTTGGAGTGAAGTGGGGGATAGACAGATTACGGGTCCGGAGATTATACAAGAAACTACCGAGAAGATCATCCAAATTCAACAACGGTTGAAAACCGCCCAAAGTCGACAAAAGAGCTACGCTGACATTAAAATAAAAGATATAAAATTTGAAATTGGAGAGATGGTCATGCTTAAAGTTGCACCTTGGAAAGGCGTTGTTCGATTTGGTAAACGAGGGAAATTAAATCCAAGGTATATTGGACCATTCAAGATTATTGATCGTGTCGGACCAGTAGCTTACCGACTTGAGTTACCTCAACAACTCGCGGCTGTACATAACACTTTCCACGTCTCAAATTTGAAGAAATGTTTTGCTAAAGAAGATCTCACTATTCCCGTTAGATGAAATCCAAATCAACGAAAAACTTCAATTCATCGAAGAACCCGTCGAAATAATGGATCGTGAGGTTAAAAGACTTAAGTAAAACAAGATACCAATTGTTAAGGTTCGATGGAATGCTCGTAGAGGACCCGAGTTCACCTGGGAGCATGAAGATCAGATGAAGAAGAAATACCCGCATCTATTTCCAGAAGATTCGTCAACACCTTCAACAGCTTAAAATTTCGGGACGAAATTTATTTAACGGGTAGGTACTATAGTGACCCGAACTTTTCCATGTTTATATATATTAATTGAGATTGATATTTACATGATTAAATGTTTCCAACATGTTAAGCAATCAAACTTGTTAAGACTTGATTAATTGAAATATGTTTCATATAGACAATTGACCACCCAAGTTGACCGGTGATTCACGAACGTTAAAACTTGTAAAAACTATATGATAACATATATATGGATATATATATAGTTAACATGATACTATGATAAGTAAACATATCATTAAGTATATTAACAATGAACTACATATGTAAAAACAAGACTACTAACTTAATGATTTTTAAACGAGACATATATGTAACGATTATCGTTGTAAAGACATTTAATGTATATATATCATATTAAGAGATATTAATACATGATAATATCATGATAATATAATACTTTAAAATCTCATTTGATATTATAAACATTGGGTTAACAACATTTAACAAGATCGTTAACCTAAGGGTTTCAAAACAACACTTACATGTAACGACTAACGATGACTTAACGACTCAGTTAAAATGTATATACATGTAGTGTTTTAATATGTATTTATACACTTTTGAAAGACTTCAATACACTTATCAAAATACTTCTACTTAACAAAAATGCTTACAATTACATCCTCGTTCAGTTTCATCAACAATTCTACTCGTATGCACCCGTATTCGTACTCGTACAATACACAGCTTTTAGATGTATGTACTATTGGTATATACACTCCAATGATCAGCTCTTAGCAGCCCATGTGAGTCACCTAACATATGTGGAAACCATCATTTGGCAACTAGCATGAAATATCTCATAAAATTACAAAAATATGAGTAATCATTCATGACTTATTTACATGAAAACAAAATTACATATCCTTTATATTTAATCCATACACCAACGACCAAAAACACCTACAAACACTTTCATTCTTAAATTTTCTTCATCTAATTGATCTCTCTCAAGTTCTATCTTCAAGTTCTAAGTGTTCTTCATATATTCTACAAGTTCTAGTTACATAAAATCAAGAATACTTTCAAGTTTGCTAGCTCACTTCCAATCTTGTAAGGTGATCATCCAACCTCAAGAAATCTTTGTTTCTTACAGTAGTTTATCATTCTAATACAAGGTAATAATCATATTCAAACTTTGGTTCAATTTCTATAACTATAACAATCTTATTTCAAGTGATGATCTTACTTGAACTTGTTTTCGTGTCATGATTCTGCTTCAAGAACTTCGAGCCATCCAAGGATCCGTTGAAGCTAGATCCATTTTTCTCTTTTCCAGTAGGTTTATCCAAGGAACTTAAGGTAGTAATGATGTTCATAACATCATTCGATTCATACATATAAAGCTATCTTATTCGAAGGTTTAAACTTGTAATCACTAGAACATAGTTTAGTTAATTCTAAACTTGTTCGCAAACAAAAGTTAATCCTTCTAACTTGACTTTTAAAATCAACTAAACACATGTTCTATATCTATATGATATGCTAACTTAATGATTTAAAACCTGGAAACACGAAAAACACCGTAAAACCGGATTTACGCCGTCGTAGTAACACTGAGGGCTGTTTTGGGTTAGTTAATTAAAAACTATGATAAACTTTGATTTAAAAGTTGTTATTCTGAGAAAATGATTTTTATTATGAACATGAAACTATATCCAAAAATTATGGTTAAACTCAAAATGGAAGTATGTTTTCTAAAATGGTCATCTAGACGTCGTTCTTTCGACTGAAATGACTACCTTTACAAAAACGACTTGTAACTTATTTTTCCGACTATAAACCTATACTTTTTCTGTTTAGATTCATAAAATAGAGTTCAATATGAAACCATAGCAATTTGATTCACTCAAAATGGATTTAAAATGAAGAAGTTATGGGTAAAACAAGATTGAATAATTTTTTCTCATTTTAGCTACGTGAAAATTGGTAACAAATCTATTCCAACCATAACTTAATCAACTTGTATTGTATATTATGTAATCTTGAGATACCATAGACACGTATACAATGTTTCAACCTATCATGTCGGCACATCTATATATATTTCGGAACAACCATAGACACTCTATATGTGAATGTTGGAGTTAGCTATACAGGGTTGAGGTTGATTCCAAAATATATATATAGTTTGAGTTGTGATCAATACTGAGATACGTATACACTGGGTCGTGGATTGATTCAAGATAATATTTATCGATTTATTTCTGTACATCTAACTGTGGACAACTAGTTGTAGGTTACTAACGAGGACAGTTGACTTAATAAACTTAAAACATCAAAATATATTAAAAGTGTTGTAAATATATTTTGAACATACTTTGATATATTGTTATAGGTTCGTGAATCAACCAGTGGCCAAGTCTTACTTCCCGACGAAGTAAAAATCTGTGAAAGTGAGTTATAGTCCCACTTTTAAAATCTAATATTTTTGGGATGAGAATACATGCAGGTTTTATAAATGATTTACAAAATAGACACAAGTACGTGAAACTACATTCTATGGTTGAATTATCGAAATCGAATATGCCCCTTTTTATTAAGTCTGGTAATCTAAGAATTAGGGAACAGACACCCTAATTGACGCGAATCCTAAAGATAGATCTATTGGGCCTAACAAACTCCATCCAAAGTACCGGATGCTTTAGTACTTCGAAATTTATATCATATCCGAAGGGTGTCCTGGAATGATGGGGATATTCTTATATATGCATCTTGTTAATGTCGGTTACCAGGTGTTCACCATATGAATGATTTTTATCTCTTTGTATGGGATGTGTATTGAAATATGAAATCTTGTGGTCTATTATTATGATTTGATATATATAGGTTAAACCTATAACTCACCAACATTTTTGTTGACGTTTTAAGCATGTTTATTCTCAGGTGATTATTAAGAGCTTCCGCTGTCGCATACTTAAATAAGGACGAGATTTGGAGTCCATGCTTGTATGATATTGTGTAAAAACTGCATTCAAGAAACTTATTTTGTTGTAACATATTTGTATTGTAAACCATTATGTAATGGTCGTGTGTAAACAGGATATTTTAGATTATCATTATTTGATAATCTACGTAAAGCTTTTTAAACCTTTATTGATGAAATAAAGGTTATGGTTTGTTTTAAAATGAATGCAGTCTTTGAAAAACGTCTCATATAGAGGTCAAAACCTCGCAACGAAATCAATTAATATGGAACGTTTTTAATCAATAAGAACGGGACATTTCATGTTCACCCTATGAATGATTTTTATCTCTATGTATGTGATGTATTGAAATATGAAATCTTGTGGTCTATTATTATGATTTGATAATATATAGGTTAAACCTATAACTCACCAACATTTTTGTTGACGTTTTAAGCATGTTTATTCTCAGGTGATTATTAAGAGCTTCCGCTGTTGCATACTAAAATAAGGACAAGATTTGGAGTCCATGCTTGTATGATATTATGTAAAACTGCATTCAAGAAACTTATTTTTGATGTAATATATTCATATTGTAAACCATTATGTAATGGTCGTGTGTAAACGGTATATTTTAGATTATCATTATTTGATAATTTACGTAATGCTTTTTAAACCTTTATCGATAAAATAAAGGTTATGGTTGTTTTAAAAATGAATACAGTCTTTGAAAAATGTCTCATATAGAGGTCAAAACCTCGCGACGAAATCAATTAATATGGAACGTTTATAATCAATATGAACAGGACATTTCAGTTGGTATCTGAGCGTTGGTCTTAGAGAACCAGAAATTTGCATTAGTATGTCTTATCGAGTTTGTTAGGATACATTAGTGAGTCTGGACTTCGACCGTGTTTTCTTTAAAAACGATTGCTTAACACTTTTGTTGGAAACTATATATTATTAACATGTAAATATTATGTGATAAATTAACCTCTTTTTGTGTTTGATATTGTGTGATAGATGTCTACCACTAGTACAAATCCCATCGATTCACCTAATAATAATGAAGAGTCGAATATATTTTGGGAAGATTCACAAATTCCAGAAGAGGAACCGGAAGAAGAGGAACCGAAAGAGGATGAACCGGAAGAAGAAGAAGAGGTTCCGGAGGAAGAAATATTGATACCTATAGTAAATTGATTAAATAAAAGAAAATCCTCAACCAACGGACCAAAGTTAATAATGGTCAATGGTGTTTCCGCCGAGGAAGTAAAATATTGGGAAGATTATCAATTTTTTGATGAATCGAATCCCGATGAGGATTCCGATGATGTTATAGAAATTACCTCGACCCAATTTAATAAAGCGAAAGAAAATAATAAGGGAAAAGGTATAAAAATAGAGAAACCCGATTCCAACCCCGATGAACTTTATATGTATCGGCAACATCCGTATTTCCTAAAATGTAACAATGACCCGGGAACCTCTAAACCACCAGGTTTTTCTAAACCATTGTGGAAAACGACGGCTCGTATTAGAGGAACACCATATATTCCTAGAAAATTAGGAAAACGAACCAAGTCCGAAGAAGAAGAAACCAGTGATTCAGATTAGAGGGTTGTAATCATGTTGTGTATTATATGTATTGTAGTGTGCTTGTACTTTTATGTTCTATGTAAAAATTGCTTGTATTGTTTGTTAATTATCTTTTACGAATCTAATCCTTGTCTATTTTACAGTATAAAAACAAAATGGACGTTAAGGGTAGACAACTGAATATTTTAAAAGACCTACCAGAGGATATGATTGAGGAAATCTTGCCTAGAGTCGGTCAGAATTCATCAGCACATTTAGTTATGGCGAAATTAACTTGTCAAACATTTGAAAGACTTTCCAGAAATGTCTTAGTTTATAAAAGGCTTTCCTTTGATAGGTGGGGTATATCACATTGGAGAGACCGTAAGTTACGCTGTGTTTTCTTTAAAGCGTTAAATGCGGGGAACCCAAATGCAATTTTATGATACGGGTTAAGAACCTATTTTGACTCAACATATCCCAACATAGGATTTCGTGAATTAGAAAGAGCTTCTAACATGCAACATAAAGAAGCATGTTATCCTTACGGGTTAGTAATGTTCGCTTCTTACCAAAGTGAGAAAAAGAACATCGGATTGCAACTTTTAAATAAAATCTTCCCACAAGTGACGGATTCAGTAGTTGGGGTGAGAAACAAGGTTTTTAGATTATTACGGGGCTGTTGGACATTACGAAACCCTCGTCCTTTTGACGACATTACAACATGCTGCCTAGCCAATGGTCATAACGGTTATTTTCCACAAGATTAAGGATGGGATGTCATCTTAGTAAAACCTGAATGCATGACTTGTTTCTGAACTTACGAATTGCGTGTCTTTATTTCTTTTGCTGAACAACTTGCATATTAACTAGAATTGCCTTCATAGCTGCCGAGTAGCAAAGTTATTATGTGCTATATTTCATCCTATATGTATTATAGCGGTATTGTAAGTTTGTAAAATATTGTATAAAGTTTGAACGCGAAATATTATTGTAATAAGTTTTTCATATAGAATCGTAGTAGTTGAATTGTATAACAGCTCCTAAGTATGAACTTAACGGGTAGGTAATACCCGAATTAAAACAATAAAATGCTAATATGAAGAAAAAGCTTTTATAAATAAGTTCATATTATGCTATGAAATACTATTGACTACTCTTAAATTCTATATGATTAACTCAATTCTTTTGGCTATTTTGAAGGAAATGGCACCGGCGACTCGTCAGAACTTGAACATGAGTGAGGAAGACTTCCATGTTTTCCTTGTTGCGAACATATCCGCAGTGCAGGCTGCAATGCAAAATAACAATAACTCTGGATCTAGAAGTGGAACTAATTCTGCAAGAAATCGTGTAGGATGCTCCTACAAAGAATTCACTGCCTGCAAACCTTTGGAATTTGATGGAACCGAAGGACCAATTGGATTGAAACGGTGGACCGAGAAGGTCGAATCAGTGTTTGCCATAAGTAAGTGTACTGAAGAGGACAAACTTAAGTACGCTACGCATACCTTCACAGGTACGGCGTTAACGTGGTGGAATACCTATCTCGAGCAGGTAGGACAAGATGCTGCTTACGCACTACCATGGTCAGCATTCAAGCAATTTATGAACGAGCAGTATCGTCCCAGGAACGAGGTCAATAAGCTCAAGGTAGAGCTTAGAGGATTACAAACGCAAGGTTTCGATATCACCACGTACGAATGACGATTCACATAATTTTGCCTATTATGTCCCAGAACGTTTGAAGACGAAGAAGAGAAGATCGACGCATTTGTAAAAGGGTTACCGGAAAGAATTCAAGAAGATGTGAGTTCACACGAGCCCGCCGCCATACAAAAGGCAAGTCAAATGGCTCACAAATTAGTGAACCAGATCGAAGGAAGGATTAAAGAGCAGGCGACCGAAGAGGCTAACATGAAACAAGTCAAGAGAAAGTGGGAAGAAACCAATGACAAGAGTCACCAATACAACAACAATCACAACCAAAATCGCAACAACTATCCCAATAATCGCAACATCAATCGCAACAACAACTTCAACAAACGTCCCAACAACAACTATAATAACCGGCCCAACAACAATAACAACAACAACAACAACAACAACAACAACAACAGCAACAATAACAATCCCAACAACAATCTCAATAACAACAATGGCAACAAAAACCAAAAACAGCCATGCCAAAGATGTGAAGAGCATCACCTGAGTTTCTGCACGACATTTTGCAATAGGTGTAAAAGAAATGGTCATAGCACGAAGAAGTGCGAAATCTACGGACCAATGCATAACAGAACTAAAGGAACAAATAATGTCGGAACAAATAATACCGCCATAGTTTGTTTTGGATGTGGAAAACCGGGCTACTTTAGTAGAAATTTCCCGAATCAGGGGAATACTAATGGGCAGGGCCGTGGAAAAGTTTTCAATATTAATACGACAGAAGCGCAGGAAGACCCGGAGCTTGTTACGGGTACGTTTCTCATTGATAATAAATCTGCTTATGTTTTATTAGATTCGGGTGCGGATAGAAGCTATATGAGTAGAGATTTTTGTGCTAAACTAAGTTGTTCACCGATGCCCTTGGATAATAAATTTTTACTCTAATTAGCAAACAGTAAATTAATTACAGCAGATAATATATGTCGGAATCGAGAAATTAAACTTGTTAGCGAAACATTTAAGATTGACTTAATACCAGTAGAGTTAGGGAGTTTTGATGTGATAATCGGTATGGACTAGTTGAAAGAAGTAAAAGCAGAGATCATTTGTTACAAAAATGCAATTCGCATTATACGAGAAAAATGAAAACCCTTAATGGTGTACGGAGAAAAGAGCAACGCGAAGTTAAATCTTATTAGTAACCTGAAGGCACAAAAACTAATAAGAAAAGGTTGCTATGCTGTGCTAGTACACGTCGAGAAAGTCAATTCCGAAGAAAAGAACATCAATGATGTTCCAGTCGCAAAAGAATTTCCCGATGTATTTCTGAAAGAATTACCAAGACTATCTCCACACCGATCCGTTGAATTTCAAATAGACCTTGTACCAGGAGCTGCAACAATAGCTCGTGCTCCATACAGACTCGCACCTAGCGAAATGAAGGAACTTCAGAGCCAATTACAAGAACTTTTAGAGCGTGGTTTCATTCGACCAAGCACATCACCGTGGGGAGCTCCTGTTTTGTTTGTCAAGAAGAAGGATGGTACATTTAGGTTGTGTATCGACTACCGAGAGTTGAACAAACTTACCATCAAGAACCGCTACCCACTACCGAAAATTGATGACTTATTTGATCAACTACAAGGCTCGTTGGTTTATTCGAAGATTGATTTACGTTCTGGGTATCATCAAATGCGGGTGAAGGAGGATGATATTCTAAAGACTGCTTTTAGGATGCGTTACGGTCATTACGAGTTTATGGTTATGCCGTTTGGATTGACGAACGCACCAGCTGTGTTCATGGACCTCATGAACCGAGTGTGTGGGCCATATCTTGACAAGTTTGTCATTGTTTTCATCGATGACATACTTATTTACTCGAAGAATGATCAAGAGCATGAATAACATTTAAGAAAAGTGCTAGAGTTGCTGAGAAAAGAAAAACTGTACGGTAAGTTTTCAAAGTGTGCATTTTGGTTGGAAGAAGTTCAATTCCTCGGTCACATAGTGAACAAAGAAGGTATTCAGGTGGATCCAGCAGAGATTGAAACCGTTGAAAAATGGGAAACCCCAAAAACATTGAAGCATATACGCCAATTTTTAGGACTAGCTGGTTACTACAGAAGGTTCATCCAATATTTTTCCAGAATAGCAAAACCCTTGACTGCATTAACGCATAAAGGGAGGAAATTTGAATGGAAGGATGAACAAGAGAAAGCGTTTCAATTGTTAAAGAAAAAGTTAACAACGGCACCTATATTGTCATTACCTGAAGGGAATGATGATTTTGTGATATATTGTGACGCTTCAAAGCAAGGTCTCGATTGTGTATTAATGCAATGAACGAAGGTAATTGCTTATGCGTCTAGACAATTGAAGATTCACGAGCAGAATTATATGATGCATGATTTGGAATTAGGCGTGGTTGTTTTTGCATTAAAGACTTGGAAGCACTACTTATATGGGGTCAAAAGTATTATATATACCGACCACAAAAGTCTTCAACATATATTTAATAAGAAACAACTGAACATGAGGCAGCGCAGGTGGATTGAATTGTTGAATGATTACGACTTTGAGATTCGTTACCTCCCGAAGGTGAATGTGGTAGCCGACGCTCTGATTAGAAAGGACAGAGAACCCATTCGAGTAAAAGCTATGAATATAATGATTCACAATAACCTTACTACTCAAATAAAGGAGGCGCAACAAGGAGTTTTAAAAGAAGGAAATTTAAAAGATGAAATACCCAAAGAATCGGAGAAGCATCTTAATATTTGGGAAGACGGAACCCGGTATAGGGCTGAAAGAATTTAGGTACCAAAATTTGGAGATATGAGAGAAATGGTACTTAGAGAAGCTCATAAAACCAGATACTCAATACATCCTGGAATGGGGAAGATGTACAAAGATCTCAAGAAACATTTTTAGTAGCCAGGTATGAAAGCCGATGTTGCTAAATACGTAGGGGAATGTTTGACGTGTTTTAAGGTCAAAGATGAGCATCAGAAACCATCAGGTCTACTTCAACAACCCGAAATCCCAGAATGGAAATGGGAAAATATTACCATGGATTTCATCACTAAATTGCCAAGGACTGCAAGTGGTTTTGATACTATTTGGGTAATAGTTGATCGTCTCACCAAATCAGCACACTTCCTGCCAATAAGAGAAGATGACAAGATGGAGAAGTTAGCACGACTGTATTTGAAGGAAGTCATCTCCAGACATGGAATACTAATCTCTATTATCTCTGATAGGGATGGTAGATTTATTTCAAGATTCTGGCAGACATTACAGCAAGCATTAGGAACTCGTCTAGACATAAGTACTGCCTATCATCCACAAACTGATGGGCAGAGTGAAAGGATGATACAAACACTTGAAGACATGCTACGAGCATGTGTTATTGATTTCGAAAACAGTTGGGATCGATATCTACCGTTAGCAGAATTTTGCTACAACAACAGCTACCATTCAAGCATTGATATGGCGCCGTTTGAAGCACTTTATGGTAGAAAGTGCAGGTCTCCGATTTGTTGGAGTGAAGTGGGGGATAGATAGATTACGGGTCAGGAGATAATACAAGAAACTACCGAGAAGATCATCCAAATTTAACAACGGTTGAAAACCGCCCAAAGTTGACATTAAAAGAAAAGATATAGAATTTGAAATTGGAGAGATGGTCATGCTTAAGGTTGCACCTTGGAAAGGCGTTGTTCGATTTGGTAAACGAGGGAAATTAAATCCAAGGTATATAGGACCATTCAAGATTGTTGATCGTGTCGGACCAGTAGCTTACCGACTTGAATTACCACAACAACTCGCGGCTGTACATAACACTTTCCACGTCTCAAATTTGAAGAAATGTTTTGCTAAAGAAGATCTCACTATTTCATTAGACGAAATCCAAATCAACGAAAAACTTCAATTCGTCGAAGAACCCGTCGAAATAATGGATCGTGAGGTTAAAAGACTTAAACAAAACAAGATACCAATTGTTAAAGTTCGATGGAATGCTCGTAGAGGACCCGAGTTCACCTGGGAATCAGAAGATCAGATGAAGAAGAAATACCCGCACTTATTTCCAGAAGATACGTCAACACCTCCAACTGCTTAAAATTTCGGGACGAAATTTATTTAACGGGTAGGTACTGTAGTGACCAGAAATTTTCCATGTTTATATATATTAAATGAAATTGTTATTTACATGATTAAGTGTTTCCAACATGTTAAGCAATTAAACTTGTTAAGACTTGATTAATTTAAATAGGTTTCATATAGACAATTGACCACCCAAGTTGACCGGTGATTCACGAACGTTAAAACATGTAAAAACTATATGATGACATATATATGATTATATATATAGTTAACATGATATTATGATAAGTAAGTATCTCATTAGGTATTTTAACAATGAGTTATATACATAAAATTGAGTTTATTGAATTAAGAAACTCGAAACGATATATATAACGATTATCGTTATAACAACGTCTTACTAAATACATATGAATCATATTAAGATATTGATATACTATGTTTAATCATGATAAATAATAAGTAAACATCTCATTAAGTGTATTTGTTGGAATTCAATATAACAACATGTCCTTAAAGTTAACAAAATTACTAAACCAATAATTTATAGTAAGCGGAAGCATGATTTATTAAGATAACACGTGTATATATTTAACCATTTATTTGAATTCCAAGTAGATATCAAGTCTTGGATAAATGCTTACAAATATAAAAGGTAGAGAAGATATATTTACCTCCTCAAGCTAGTTGAGGGTTGTTTGTGTGACGACCCGAAAATTTTCGACCAAATTTAAACTTAGTCTTTATATGTTTTGGATACGATAAGCAAAGTCTGTAATGTTGAGTCTCAAAAATTTGAACTGTTTTCATACAATCAAATTAACTTCGACCATTTCTGATGATTCACGAACTATTACATATAAATAATTAAATACATATATATTTAAATATATAATATATATATATATATATAATACTTTGAAATATAGTTGATTTAATATATGATTTAAATTATAAAATAATATAAGAGATAATAAAATTTATTATATAAAATAAATCTATATATATATATATATATATATATATATATATACATAAAAAGTATATTAAATATATTTTGTGAATTCGAAGTTATTTAGTAAACACTGGTAATGCTCAATTTTAATTCGATTAATAGTAAATGAGTTAAAAAGGAACTTATGTGATTAAAATAAACGATGATACGAAAATGAGTTATATAAGTTATAGGCTTATTAAAAGTATATTTAGGACCTAATTATTTAATTTTAACATTTTTTATATTTTACCCATAAATGAGAGGGACAGTTGTTGTAATTTTTTTTATTTATTAAATTAATGACTGAATTTTATAACATAATGACCAAAATAAATAAAGACATCTAATTTAAAAAAATATGAGATTTTTCCAAAGACTTTTATCCGCCACTGATTAACAATGGAGTATGAAATCCAGTCCGTAAGAAGAATAGTAAACTAATAAATCAAGGCTACTAACTATTTTATTTTTTTCTTTTTACACGTGGATGTTTAAATTTTATATTCTAAAGTATTATTAAATTAGATTATGTATATATATAATATATTTACACATGGAGATAAGATGGATAACAGCTAAACCTACTTGCTTTCTTTTGTCATTTAAGTTGGCACCTTGTCACCAAACGTTATTCTCTACTTACTATTTTATACAGATTAATGGCACTAAGTTATATTATTATCACATTAGATTTTGATAATTGTGAGTGGACATGACGCATACAACTAGACAATATATCACGGATCTCTTAATTTCTTGTTTCCATGTTAACAAATTTTTTTTTTTTTACTAATTCTTTTCTTTTCACTTTTTGCATGTGGGATGTTTATATGTATATTTAGTGCATAATTGATTGGAGTATAAAAATCTATATCTTTCTGTCTAGTTAAAAACAAAAACAAAACACCTCATTATATTTTCTTTCTATTCGATGGACCTTGGTTTGGTCTTTTCTATTTAACCAACAAAATGAATCATCATCATTTACTAGCTTAAATATCATATAACCCAATTCTCTCTCTCTCTCTCTCTCTCTCTCTCTCTCTCTCTCTCTCTCTCTTCGAGAACCACCCTTGTGCAATCCCCATAAAACCATCTCCATCACCTTTCACCAAATACAACCACACCACCCTAACCTCCACCATGGAACACCTCCAACAACACCCGACGCCACTACTACACGATCACTTCGATTAAAATCCGAACATAAACATGATCATAAAACAACCCACCACACTTATCATCGTTATTTCTTTTCTTACTGAACGAGAACCCTCACCATGTGGACCGCTATTTGCAGCTGAAAACCACCAACCTGCTATGTTTCACTGCCGCAATTTTTTGTTGTTGCTGCACTAGACCCAAACCAACCCAAATGAAACCCACTTGTTATCTATTTCAATCGAACCCCAACATCTCTATATTTCTGTTTTAGCTTCGGATTAACGACCAAGATACCATCCAACCTCACCTTCAAGATCATCATAACTACCACCCCACCATCTAAACCGCCACCCCAGAGACTGTTGTTACAGTAATTTATTCACGGTTATGCGAAGGAAAATCCACCATTTTTAAAACATCTTTCTTCTACCTCCTTCTGCTACGTTAACTTCTGTTATGAGCAACGAAACCAACAAAAATAACCACAACTATAATATAAAACGGGTATTAAAGGTGTACGTAAAATTTGTATCAAATATGGTAAGATGATCTTTATAATTTATGTGATAACCAAGGGGACAAGGTGACACCAAAAAGAATGCTGATGTCCTACTTTTCTTTTGGTTTGAAAAATAAAAAGGCTGTAACACTATGATAGGATATGGGTATCCAAGAAAAACGTATCCAATGCAATATATATTTATAAAACCGTCCTACTATAACCAACAAAACCGCACCCTTTCAAGTGACTAAGGGGACTGTATTCAAATTTTTTTTACACCAACACTCCATATTTGTATTTGGACTTTAAAGTATTCGGACCTATCCTTAAAATGGGTTAAAGATTGTTGGGCCAAAAGGCTTCAATTAAAGCCTAGTTCCAGCGTGGTATTGGGTCGATGTGGTGAAGAAGGAAATGGAATCTGATAAAATACCTGTTATAACAATAAAATGTGTAACTAAAATAGAAAGATACATGGTAGACGAATGGTTGGGGTTATGTTGGATTAACCTAGAGTTCGCGGGTTCGAGTCCGGGCGGTGACATTATATTTTTGAGCCTATTTCTTTGAGGTAGTCATTTGTTTATTTTTATTAGTATTATTATTATTATTATTATTATTATTATTATTATTATTATTATTATTATTATTATTAATATCATTATTATTATTATTACAACTATATTATTATTAAAAGCATCATTTTTGTAAAATTATTTTTTTATTAAAGTTATTATCTTTATTAAAGTTATCATTTTTAAAAATTAACATTTTTATTATTACTATTATTACTATTATTATTATTATTATTATTATTATTATTATTATTATTATTATTATTATTATTATTATTATTATTATTATTATTATTATTATTATTTTTATTATTATTATTATTATTATTATTATTATTATTATTATCCTTAATCTAGTATTATTACAATTATTAATTTAATAAATAAATGATCTTTATATAAATATATTTAACTATATTAATATATCTAACACATATAACCTAACTCTATTTTTATATTTTTTAAAAAGCAAGATATATAAAATGGATATATACTTAAGTTACTAAGGAACACATAGATCATAAATAACATATATATCACTAATAATAATATATAAGTTTGTTCAATTTCCATTATATGTGTTAATATATATAAATGATATAGGTTCGTGAATCCGAAGCCAACCCTATACTTGTTCAATGTAGTCATATGTATTTTTACTACAAAATACATTAGGTGAGTTTCATTTGCTCCCTTTTTAATTGCTTTTACAATATATATTTTTGGGCTGAGAATACATGCGCTGCTTTTATAAATGTTTACAAAATAGACACAAGTACTTAAAATATATTCTACGTTGAGTTGTACCACCCTGCATATCTTCCCTAATAGCTTGGTAACTACTATTTACATGTGGTATTATAAACGCGAATCCTGTTGATAGATCTATCGGGCCTGACAACCCCAACCGGACTGGACGACCAGTATTCAACGGTTGCACAGTACTTCGTTTTGTAGGCTACACTTGGTACAGTGTAGTGAGATTTCATAATAAAGGGAATATGCGACGTTGATTAATAGTTAAGTATGGTTACCAAGTGCTCAACAACTTAGAATATTTTTTATTGAAATGTTTATGAATATGAAATCTTGTGGTCTATTAAGATATTGAAATGATTGTTATGATAAACCTATGAACTCACCAACCTTTTGGTTGACATTTTTAAGCATATTTATTCTCATGTACGAATTAAGTCTTCCGCTGTGCATTTGCTCATTTTAAGGACATTACTTGGAGTCAATCATCGCAATGGGACCAAATGTTGATGATTTCGTCCAGGTGGATAAGGATGGGTCGTTACAGTTTGATACAAGAAGATGATGAACAAGTGTGTCAAAACCCCAAGCTTTTGATGCACCAACACCACCCTTGAACTTGATTATGTTTTAGACTCTTAATCACCTTAAAACCAAGCTAGAAACCCACTTCCTTTGAACCCAAAATTCTGGACAGCAGCTTGTCAAAAGATGATGGTGAATGGAGTCTCAAAACTATGAAACCTCAAGAGATAATACCCCAAACTTTTACCCAACACCTAATACTATAGTTAGGATTTAATTAGACACTTGAATCACTTTAAAACCAAGCTAGAACCACCTCTTTTTCTCTCAAAAAAAGGGCCAGCAGCCCCTTTATTTGAGCAGAATTTTTCAGCTCATTTTTCACTTGTGTGTTGTGTATTATTCCCTTGAACACATGTGTGAATATCTTGGTCATGGAGTCAAGCATGTGCCTTGGAATTGTGTTGTATCAAAAGTAACAAGCAAAGGAGCATGGGTGCTTGTCTTGGAGACCAAAATTCTGCACTCTCCTTTATATTAAATAATAATGTTATATATATATACATAAACTTGATATATATATATATATATATATATATATATATATATATATATATATATATATATATATATATATATATATATAAACATGTATTTATTTTGTTACTTTCACATTTTATAAACATTTTTATAAAATATAACACAACATAATCATTTAAACCTATAAACAATTATATATAAATTATCCAAATAATTTATCTCAAGTGATCATATTTTAGAAAACCGATTTTCTAAAGTCCAAGTGTCGCGTATTTATTTAACAACCCAATCGTCAAGACTAAATACGTTTTAAGGTGTCGGTAAGTTTGTTATTGGGTATGACCCGACTTAGATCATAACATACTAGCCACATTAATTTAATATGTCGCTCGGGCATACGAAATACCTTCAATCTCCCACTTGCACGAGAAACATAAGAAATTAATGCAAGTGATGGATACCACCTAACGACCGTCCATCACCCCCAATATATTATGACTTTTGCCATTCAATAACATCATCTCTTTCAAGTTCCCATCTCGAATATGAATAGGTGAATCTTTCATTAATCCTTTCATCCTAGATGTCATGTTAAATCTAAGAGATACAGAGTGATCACTCTATTATAGAATTAACTTTATCAGGCCTTAGACATCTGACTCTCAACGAATAAGAGGGACAAATTCCATCTTGACTACATACGTCCTAAATATGTACTTTGTATTATACCTGAGCTCTTCCTTATGAACTACCATATTTCAGAATAGCGAAGGAAAGAATCAAGGTACAATACTTGGTAAATATTCGAACCCAATATGTATCTCAGGTCAGAGGATACAATGATATTCGCCTTTACTCAAGATTACATGTGATCAACCACAAAGGCTCCATTTAGTAAGTCTTAAGGGCGGGTCTTCCAATATTTGTATCCCACAAATATCTATGAACCTTGGTTGTGACCTTGCACCACATTCATCCCGTGAATGTATACCAATCCGAGTTCATAATAGTCTAAACCTCACACTTGTTCCCACAAATGTGATAGACTACGGAATTTAGAATAATTGCTTATTCATGGATAAAATATGCAAAATAGGAACATAACTCAAAATAAATTAATACCATAATTATATTAATGAGTTTGAACAATTTCGTTCCGTTACAATACTTAAAATAGATCATGACCAATCACTAGAATATCGAAGATCTAAAGCACAAACATGTCCTGCATGTTTTGATCCATGTAAGAGCTTCGTGAGTGGATCCGCTATGTTAAGATTTGTGTGAACTTTGCGAATACATATCTTTCCCTTTTCAACTTCATCCCTTATGTATTTGAATCTCCGCTCAATCTGACGGGTCTTTTGGTGAGCACGAGGTTCTTTGATTTGAGCAATCGCACCCTCGTTGTCACAAAAGATCTCAAGAGGGTCCTGAATGGAAGGGACTACTCCTAAGTCATCGATGAATTTCTTCATCCATGCAGCTTCCTGAGCTGCCAATGAGGCGGCAATGTACTCTGACTCTGTAGTGGATAATGCAACAACATCCTGTTTTAAACTCTTCCAAGAGACCGCACCTCCATTTAACGTGAAGACATAACCGGATTGTGATTGAGAATCATCTCGATCAGTCTGGAAACTCGTGTCCACGTAACCTTTTACAGCGATTTCCTCCTCACCAGACCCATATATTAGAAACATATCCTTAGTCCTCCTAAGGTATTTCAATATACTTTTGACAGCAATCCAAAGACTGTTTCCTGGGTTATTCTGGTATCTACTTGTCAAGCTAAGAGCGCATGACACATCCGGTCTAGTGCATATCATTGCATACATGATTGACCCAATAGCAGATGCGTATGGGACTTTCTTCATTCTCTCTTGTTCATCTTTCGTGGTAGGACACTGAGATGAACTGAGAAGCGTTCCCTTTTGAATAGGTACCAAACCTTTCTTAGAGTTGTCCATCTTGAACCTTTTCAAGATCTTTTCAATGTATGCACTTTGATTCAAACCTATCAGTTTCTTGGATCTATCCCTGTAGATCCCAATCCCTAAAACGTATTATGCTTCTCCAAGATCCTTAATGGAGAAGCATTTACTTAGCCAAGTTTTAACACCTTGCATTTCTGGAATATCATTTCCAAATAACAATATATCATCCACATATAGTACAAGGAACATGATTGTGCTCCCACTAGATTTCTTGTATACACATGCTTCATCACCATTTTTAATGAAGCCAAATTTCTTGGCCTCCTTGTTAAAACGATGATTCCACATTCTAGATGCTTGTTTCAATCTGTAGATTGACTTCTTTAACTTGCATACCTTTTTAGGATACTTCGGATTAATAAAACCTTCAGGATGAACCATATAGACATCTTCCTCAAGATGTCCACTTATTAAAGCGGTCTTGACATTCATTTGCCATATTTCATAATCATAATGAGCAGCAATTGCAAGTAATATCCTAATAGACTTTAGCATTGCCACAGGCGAAAAAGTTTCATCATAGTCAACCCCTTGAGTTTGAGTGAAACCTTTTGCTACAAGTCTAGCTTTATATGTATCCAAGTTTCCATGTATGTCGGTTTTCATCTTGAAAAGCCATTTACAATCAACTAGCCTGGAGCCAGTGGGTTGTACAACAAGTTCCCAAACTTGGTTGTCATACATGGATTGCATTTCAGCGTTCATGGCTTCCTGCCATTTATCCTTATCAATCCTTGATAAAGCATCTTGGTAGTTTGTTGGTTCATTCAAATCAACCATATAGCAACCATCCATGAGAAACCCATATCTCTCAGGAGGATTATTAATCCTACCAGATCTGCGAACGTCTTGTGTATTTTGATCATCCATTTAATCACTCTCAACATTTTCATGTTGAGTGCTAGTGTCAGCCAATTGTGTATCATCTACTTGATCTTGAACCTCTTCAAGATCTATCTTCCTTTCACTATTTCCTTCCATTAGGAACTTAGTTTCAAGGAATTCAGCCTTTCGAGCAATAAATACATTTTGCTCGGTTGGATCATAGAAATAGTATCCCATATCATCCTTGGGATATCCTATGAAGATACACTTCGTGGATCGAGCATTCAACTTATTAGGGACGTAACGCTTAGGATAAGCTTCACATCCCCATACCTTTAAGTATGATAGATATGGAGGTTTTCCAAACCACATTTCATGAGGTGTTCGTTCCACTTTCTTGGTTGGGGCCATATTTAAAATACGAGACGCGGAGCATAGACAATAACCCCAAAATGATAGAGGTAACGAGCTTCTAGCCATCATAGATCGAACCATATCCATTAGGGTTCGGTTCCTCCTTTCGGAAACTCCATTAAGTTGTGGTGTCCCGGGTGGAGTAAGTTGCTAGATAATCCCACAACTTCTAAGATGATCTTGGAAAGCATCGCTTAGGTATTCACCTCCTCTATCGGTACGAAGTATCTTGATTGTCTTATTGAGTTGATTTTGTACTTCGTTTTGATATTCTTTGAATGCTTCAAAAGTTTCGTCCTTATGTCTTAACAAGTAGACATATCCAAAACGACTGAAGTCATCAATGAAAGTAACGAAGTATCTTTCACCATTCCTAGCTATGGGCTTAAAGGGTCCACATACATCCGAATGTATTAATCCCAATAAGTCCTTAGCCCTTTCATAGGTCCCTTTGAAAGGTGCTTTAGTCATTTTGCCTTGTAAACAAGATTCACATACATCAAACGAGTCTAGTTCATTTGATTTCAAAAGGCCATTCTTTTGAAGTGTATGCATTCGATTCTTGTTTATGTGACCAAGGCGACAATGCCATAAGTAGGAATCACTCAAATCCCTTTTGAGTCTCTTGGTGTTTGCATGGAACATTGAGCTATTGTATGATGTGTCATCATGAACCATTTCATAAATACCATTCGAAGGCGAAGCCTTAAAATAGAACACATTATCTAAAGAAACATGGATATCATCATTAATGAAATTAAGATTAAAACCATATTGTTTCAAACAGGACACAGAAATAATGTTTCGTGATAAATCGGGTGCATACAAAACATTTTTCAAAACAAGCTCCAAACCACTTGGTAGCTTCAAAACAAAGTCTCCTTGAGCTTTTACTTGCACCCTTGCTCCATTTCCCATGAAGAGACTTGTTGTTCCCGCATCTTGATCACTTCTTTTGAACCCCTGCAAAGAATTGCAAATATGAGTTCCACATCCTGTGTCTAATACCCATGTATTAGAAGAAGTAATACTAAGCTCAATGTATACCATATATACATTACCTGAGGTTTTCCCTGCATCCCTCTTTTCCTTCAACTCCTTGAGGTAGACTGGGCAGTTGTGTTTCCAGTGACCCATTTCACCGCAACTGAAGCACGGATCTTCCTTGGGGTTAGCCTTTCCGGCAACCTTTTGCTTCTTGTTGTTGTTGGTTGGGGTAACCACCTTCCCCTTTCCCTTGCCCTTGCCTAGGTAGGCGGGTCCTTTCCTCTTAGCCTCCTTCGGCTTAGAAGTGTTATTGTTTTTGGACCCGCCTTCATTGATCGTAAACACGGGTGAAGCCCTTTTACCCATGCTTGCCTCTATCGTCTTAAGCATGGCATGTAATTCACCAATGCTTTTAACCCATCCATTCATGTTGTAATTCATTACAAATGTATCAAACCTCTTTGACAAGGAATTAAGGATAAGGTCTGTGGCTAATTCATTAGACACGTTGCAGTTTAGACGGTTCGCTCGATCAATTAGGCTTTTCATCTTAAGGATATAAGATGAAACGGATTGGGAGTCGTCCATCCGACATGCATGAAGCGCTCAAACCGTTTCAAAGCGCTCGACACGAGCTTGTTGAAGGAACATCTCCTTCAACTGTGTGATCATGTCATATGCACTATGATGCTCGAAATCCTTTTGGAGTTCTGGTATCATAGTCCCAAGCATGAGGCAAGAAACTTGCACCGAATCAGTGCAATATTTCTCCCAATAATCCATGCCTTCCGTATCATCCTCGTCCGGTTGATCGGGAATGGGGTCTTCCAACACATACGCCCTATCCTCAAGTTTGAGGACAATTCTTAGATTGCGGAACCAATCCATGAAGTTCGTATGGTTGAGTTTTTCCTTTTCGAGGATTGATCTCAACGATAGGTTGTTAAAGTTGATAGGTGCGTTTGGAATGTTGTTGTTGTTGTTATTGGCGGCCATCTACAAAATTTAACAAAGTTGTTTAAGTATTAATTTTAATTTAACAATCAATACCCTTTAAATCCAATTGATATTTATTAAATTTTAGAATCCAACGGTAAACCAAATTTTGGTTAGGTGACCTTTATCCCGTCATTTGATTTAGCTAGGTAGTCATTGCATGACTATTGCAATCCTTTTGCAACTTCTAAGTTATGGGATCATGCAATCCTTTTGCATGGCATATTTATCCCATCAACCCCTATTTGTTTCTCATGCTTTGGTGACCCTAAGTTCATGATTCCCAAATCAAGTCGTCCTACTTGTGTAAACGTGTAAATTTAACATACAAGTGGTTAGGTGACCTTTATCCCACAAGTGTGCGAAATTCACCTTAATCATATTAGTTTGCTCATAACGGTTAGGTGACCTTTATCCCATTATGAGTTCCCTAATATTTTTAAGTGTTGCACAAAAGGATGGCGTTTAACTTGTTTACCTTGTTAATAGAAGGGATTTTAAGTTTCCAATAATTCTAGTTTAAGAAAACTTTTATGTCATACACCAACATGCATTTAGTGTATGGTTCATTTGAAATCCATTTTCTAGTCTAGTAATTTTAGCCAATTACTTGATATAAATCATTTTATATATATGATCCTTATCATGTTGTTAATAACTGTTTATTAATGTCCTTTTAGCCATTTTTAATTTAACCATTTAAATAGACGTTTTGCATGTCGTTAATAATGTTTAATTTAACCAATTAAATTGTCATTTTTCTTGTTGTTAACTTGTGTGATTAACTTGTAGCATACAAACATACAATCCACAATCATACAAAACAACCATGCATGCAAAACAAATATATTCACAATCAAGCCAATTAGGTAGACATTTGTTTAGCCGAAAACAAATGCCACTGGTAAGGGTTATAACACAAAGTAGGAGATTTTAAATCTCCCACTTAATCTTACATCCAAATGCTTCTTCTTGTGTTCTTCAAGTCTTCATTATCTTTATCATTTTACAAAATATATCCTAATACATTTTTCTAAAATGAAAATACAACCTAATCTATTTTACATACCAAATATAAAATAAATTACATAACCAAATGAATAATTATTACAAACCAAATTGAATAAATTATTATAAACCAAATGAATGAATAAATCAACCAAACAAACATCCATTCAAACACAAGGTCGTGGCTATGATTGTGAACAACAAATATGACCAAAATGGAACAACCCAAAACCCATTTTGGGTGTCCAAGAATTTGGCCAAACCAAGCAACCCTCCAAACCCGAAAAGTTTTTGCAATCTACTTTCATGCATGTTTATAGATTACAAAATTCATGGGTTTATTAACCATATAAGAAGCATATTCCAAAGACCTCGGCTCTAGATACCATTGTTGGAATTCAATATAACAACATGTCCTTAAAGTTAACAAAATTACTAAACCAATTTAGTAAAATTTATAGTAAGCAGAAGCATGATTTATTAAGATAACACGTGTATATATTTAACCATTTATTTGAATTCCAAGTAGATATCAAGTCTTGGATAAATGCTTACAAATATAAAAGGTAGAGAAGATATATTTACCTCCTCAAGCTAGTTGAGGGTTGTTTGATACAAGAAGATGATGAACAAGTGTGTTAAAACCCCAAGCTTTTGATGCACCAACACCACCCTTGAACTTGATTATGTTGTAGACTCTTAATCACCTTAAAACCAAGCTAGAAACCTACTTCCTTTGAACCCAAAATTCTGGACAGCAGCTTGTCAAAAGATGATGGTGAATGGAGTCTCAAAACTATGAAACCTCAAGAGATAATACCCTAAACTTTTACCCAACACCTAATACTATAGTTAGGATTTAATTAGACACTTGAATCACTTTAAAACCAAGCTAGAACCACCTCTTTTTCTCCTCAAAAAAATGGCCAGCAACCCCTTTATTTGAGCAGAATTTTTCAGCTCATTTTTCACTTGTGTGTTGTGTATTATTCCCTTGAACACATGTGTGAATATATTGGTCATGGAGTCAAGCATGTGCCTTGGAATTGTGTTGTATCAAAAGTAACAAGCAAAGGAGCATGGGTGCTTGTCTTGGAGACCAAAATTATGCACTCTCCTTTATATTAAATAATAATGTTATATATATATACATAAACTTAATATATATATATATATATATATATATATATATATATATATATATATATATATATATATATAAACATGTATTTATTTTGTTACTTTCAGATTTTATAAACATTTTTATAAAATATAACACAACATAATCATTTAAACCTATAAACAATTATATATAAATTATCCAAATAATTTATCTCAAGTGATCATATTTTAGAAAACCGATTTTCTAAAGTCCAAGTGTCGCGTATTTATTTAACGACCCAATCGTCAAGACTAAATACGTTTTAAGGTGTCGGTAAGTTTGTTATTGGGTATGACCCGACTTAGATCATAACATACTAGCCACATTAATTTAATATGTCGCTCGGGCATACGAAATACCTTCAGTATTAACAATGAACTACATATGTAAAAACAAGACTACTAACTTAATGATTTCGAAACGAGACATATATGTAACGATTATCGTTGTAACAACATTTAACTGTATATATATATCATACTAAGATATATTAATATATCATAATATCATGATAATGTAATAATTTAACATCTTTTTATATATAATAAACAATGGGTTAACAATATTTAACAAGATCGTTAACCTAAAGGTTTCAAAACAACATTTACATGTAACGACTAACGATGACTTAACGACTCAGTTAAAATGTATATACATGTAGTGTTTTAATATGTATTCATAAACTTTTGAAAGACTTCAAGACATTTATCAAAATACTTCTACTTAACAAAAATGCTTACAATTACATCCTCGTTCTGTTTCATCAACAATTCTACTCGTATGCATCCGTATTCGTACTCGTACAATACACAGCTTTTAGATGTATGTACTATTGGTATATACACTCCAATTATCAGCTCTTAGCAGCCCATGTGAGTCACCTGACACATGTAGGAACCATCATTTGGCAACTAGCATGAAATATCTCATAAAATTACAAAAATATTAGTAATCATTCATGACTTATTTACATGTAAACAAAAATTACACATCCTTTATATCTAATCCATATACCAACGACCAAAAACACCTACAAACACTTTCATTCTTCAATTTTATTCATAAAATTGATCTCTCTCAAGTTTTATCTTCAAGTTCTAAGTGTTCTTCATAAATTCTATAAGTTCTAGTTTCATAAAATCAAGAATACTTCCAAGTTTGCTAGCTTACTTCTAATCTTGTAAAGTGATCATCCAACCTCAAGAAATCTTTCTTATTTACAGTAATATATCTTTCTAATACAAGTTAATACTCATATTCAAACTTTGATTCAATTTCTATAACTATAACAATCTTATTTCGAGTGGAAATCTTACTTGAACTTATTTTCGTGTCATGATTCTACTTCAAGAACTTTCAAGCCATCCAAGGATCCTTTGAAGCTAGATCTATTTTTCTTATTTCCAGTAGGTTTATCCACAAAACCTGAGGTAGTAATGATGTTCATAACATCATTCGATTCATATATATAAAACTACCTTATTCGAAGGTTTAAACTTGAAATCACTAGAACATAGTTTAGTTAATTCTAAACTTGTTCGCAAAAAAAATTTAATCCTTCTAACTTGACTTTTAAAATCAACTATACACATGTTCTATATCTATATGATATGCTAACTTAATGATTTAAAATCTGAAAACACGAAAAACACCGTAAAACTGGATATACGCCGTCGTAGTAACACCGCGGGCTGTTTTGGGTTAGTTAATTAAAAACTATGATAAACTTTGATTTAAAAGTTGTTCTTCTGGAAAAATAATTTTTCTTATGAACATGAAACTATATCCAAAAATCATGATTAAACTCAAAGTGGAAGTATGTTTTCCAAAATGGTCATCTAGACGTCGTTCTTTCAACTGAAATGACTACCTTTACAAAAATAACTTCTAACCTATATTTCTGACTATAAAATTATACTGTTTCTGTATAGATTCATAAACTTAAGTTCAATATGAAACCATAGCAATTGGATTCACTCAAAACGGATTTAAAACGAAGAAGTTATGGGTAAAACAAGATTGGATATTTTTACTTGTTGTAGCTACATGAAAATTGGTAACAAATCTATATTAATCATATCCTAGCTAACTTATATTGTATAATACATATATTCTAATATATTATGTAATCTTGAGATACCATATACACGTATGCAAATATTTTGACATATCATATCGACTCATCTATATATATTATTTGGAACAACCATAGACACACTATATTCAGTAATGTTGGAGTTAGCTATACAGGGTTGAGGTTGGTTCCAAAAATATATATACTTTGAGTTGTGATCTAGCCTGAGACGTGTATACACTGGGTCGTGGATTGGGTCAAGATAATATATATCAATTTATTTATGTACATCTAGCTATGGATAACTAGTTGTAGGTTACTAACGAGGACAGCTGACTTAATAAACTTAAAACATTAAAACGTATTAGAAATGTTGTAAATATATTTTGAACATACTTTGATATATATGTACATATTTGTTATAGGTTCGTGAATCGACCAGTGGCCAAGTCTTACTTCCCGACGAAGTAAAAATCTGTGAAAGTGAGTTATAGTCCCACTTTTAAAATCAAATATTTCTGGAATGAGAATACATGCAGCTTTATAAATGTTTTACAAAATAGACACAAGTACATGAAACTACTTTCTATGGTTGAACGATCGAAGCCGAATATGCCCCTTTTACTTGGTAACCTAAGAATTAGTAAACCAGTCTACTAATTGACGCGAATCCTAAAATAGATCTATTGGGCCCAACAAACCCCATCCGTTGTAGCGGATGCTTTAGTACTTCAAGTTTTTATATCATGTCCGATGGATGTCCCGGAATGATGGGGATATTCTTATATGCATCTTGTTAATGTCGGTTACCAGGTGTTCACCCTATAAATGATTTTTATCTCCATGTATGGGATGTATTGAAATATGAAATCTTGTGGTCTATTATTATGATTTGATAATATATAGGTTAAACCTATAACTCACCAACATTTTTGTTGACGTTTTAAGCATGTTTATTCTCAGGTGATTATTAAGAGCTTCCGCTGTTGCATACTAAAATAAGGACAAGATTTGGAGTCCATGCTTGTATGATATTATGTAAAACTGCATTCAAGAAACTTATTTTTGATGTAATATATTCATATTGTAAACCATTATGTAATGGTCGTGTGTAAACGGTATATTTTAGATTATCATTATTTGATAATCTGCGTAATGCTTTTTAAACCTTTATTGATAAAATAAAGGTTATGGCTGTTTTAAAAATGAATGCAGTCTTTGAAAAACATCTCATATAGAGGTCAAAACCTCGCGACGAAATCAATTAATATGGAACGTTTATAATTAATATGAACAGGACATTTCACATGTGTTATTGATTTCGGAAACAGTTGGGATTGACATCTACCGTTAGTAGAATCTTCCTACAACAACATCTACCATTCAAGCATTGAGATGGCGCCATTTGAAGCACTTTATGGTAGAAAGTGCAGGTCTCCGATTTGTTGGAGTGAAATGGGGGATAGATAGATTACGGGTCCGGAGATAATACAAGAAACTACCGAGAAGATCATCCAAATTCAAAAACGGTTGAAAATCGCCCAAAGTCGACAAAAGAGCTACGCTGACATTAAAAGAAAAGATATAGAATTTGAAATTGGAGAGATGGTCATGCTTAAAGTTGCACCTTGGAAAGGTGTTGTTGGATTTGGTAAACGAGGGAAATTAAATCCAAGGTATATTGGACCATTCAAGATTATTGATCGTGTCAGACCAGTAGCTTACCGACTTGAGTTACCTCAACAACTCGCGGCTGTACATAATACTTTCCACGTCTCGAATTTGAAAAAATGTTTTGCTAAAGAAAATCTCACTATTCCATTAGACGAAATCCAAATCAACGAAAAACTTCAATTCATCGAAGAACCCGTCGAAATAATGGATCGTGAGGTTAAAAGACTTAAGCAAAACAAGATACCAATTGTTAAGGTTCAATGGAATGCTGGTAGAGGACTCAAATTCACCTGGGAATGAGAAGATCAGATGAAGAAGAAATACCCACACTTATTTCCAGATGATACGTCAACACCTCCAACCGCTTAAAATTTCGGGATGATATTTATTTAACGGGTAGGTACAGTAGTGACCCGAACTTTTCCATGTTTATATATATTAAATGAAATTGATATTTACATAATTAAGTGTTTCCAACATGTTAAGCAATCAAACTTGTTAAGACTTGATTAATTGAAATAGGTTTCATATAGACAATTGACCACCCAAGTTGACCAGTGATTCACGAACGTTAAAACTTGTAAAAACTATATGATGACATATATATAGATATATATATATATATATATATATATATATATATATATATATATATATATATATATATATATATATATATATATATATATATATATATATTTAACATGATATTATGATAAGTAAGTATCTCATTAGGTATTTTAACAATGAGTTATATACATAAAAATGAGGCTATTGAATTAAGAAACTTGAAAACGATATGTATAACGATTATCGTTATAACAACGTCTTACTCATTACATATGTATCATTTTAAGATATTGATACACTATATATAAATATGATAAATGATAAGTAAACATATCATTAAGTATATTAACAATGAACTACATATGTAAAAACAATACTACTAATTTAAGGATTTCGAAAAGAGACATATATGTAACGATTATCGTTGTAACGATATTTAAATGTATATATATTATATTAGGATATATTAATACATCATAATATCATGATAATGTAATAATTTAACATCTCATTAGACATAATAAACAATGAGTTAACAATATTTAACAATATCATTAACTTAAAGGTTTCAAAACAACATTTACATGTAACGACTAACGATGACTTAACGACTCAGTTAAAATGTATATACATGTAGTGTTTTAAGATGTATTCATACACTTTTGAAAGACTTCAAGACATATTTCAAAGTACCTCTACTTAACAAAAATACTTACAATTACATCCTCATTCATTTTCATCAACAATTTTACTCGTATGCACTCGTATTCGTACTCGTACAATACCCAGCTTCTAAATGTATTTACTATTGGTATATACACTTCAATGATCAGCTCTTAGAAGCCCTTGTGAGTCACCAACACATGTGGGAACCATCATTTGGCAACTACCATGAATGATTACACAAAATAAAAAACTTATGGAGCCTATATGGAGACCCATTTTCACGTGAACTTACACCTACCACAAACACATTTTCATTTCAATTTTTATGCATCAAACTCATCTCTCTCAAGTGTTCTTCCATTGTTCTAAGTGTTCTTCATCATCATCATCAAAATCTAGCTCAATATAGTTCATAAATCCATACATAAACCAAGTTATAAAACAACTACTCAAGAACACACCAACAACACTTCCAAGTTTGCTAGCTTACTTCCAATCTTGCAAATCCACTTTGAGTGATCATCCAACCTCAAGAAATATTTCTTATTTACAGTAAGATATCTTTCTAATACAAGGTAATACTCATATTCAAACTTTGATTCAATTTCTATAACTTTAACAATCTTATTTCGAGTGGAAATCTTACTTGAATTTGTTTTCGTGTCATGATTCTACTTCAAGAACTTTCAAGCCATCCAAGGATCCTTTGAAGCTAGATCTATTTTTCTCATTTCCAGTACGATTATCCACAGAACCTGAGGTAGTAATGATGTTCATAACATTATTCGATTCATATATATGAAACTATCTTATTTGAAGGTTTAAACTTGTAATCACTAGAACATAGTTTAGTTAATTCTAAACTTGTTCGCAAACAAAAGTTAATCCTTCTAACTTGACATTTTAAATCAACTAAACACATGTTCTATATCTATATGATATGCTAACTTAATGATTTGAAACCTGAAAACACAAAAAACACCGTAAAACCGGATATACGCCGTCGTAGTAACATCGCGGGCTGTTTTGGGTTAGTTAATTAAAAACTATGATAAACTTTGATTTAAAATTTGTTCTTCTGGGAAAATAATTTTTCTTATGAACATGAAACTATATCCAAAAATCATGGTTCAACTCAAAGTGGAAGTATGTTTTCCAAAATGGTCATCTAGACGTCGTTCTTTCGACTGAAATGACTACCTTTACAAAAATGACTTGTAATCTGTATTTCTGACTATAAACTTATACTTTTTCTATTTAGATTTATAAACTTAAGTTCAATATGAAACCATAGCAACTTGAATCACTCAAAACGGATTTAAAACGAAGAAGTTATGGGTAAAACAAGATTGGATAATTTTTCTTATTGTAGCTACGTAAAAATTGGTAACAAATCTATATTAATCATATCCTAGCTAACTCATATTGTATTATACATGTATTCTAATATATTATGTAATCTTGGGATACCATAGACACGAATACAATGTTTTGACATATCATATCGACCCATCTATATATATATTTCGGAAAAACCATAGACACTCTATATGCAGTAATGTTGGAGTTAGCTATACAGGGTTGAGGTTGATTCCAAAATATTATATATACTTTGAATTGTGATCTAGCCTGAGGCTTGTATACACGAGGTCATGGATTGATTCGAGATAATATATATTGCTTTATTTTCTGTACATCTAACTGTGAACTACTAGTTGTAGGTTACTAACGAGGACAGCTGACTTAATAAACTTAAAATAGCAAAACGTATTAAAAATGTTGTAAATATATTTTGAACATACTTTTATATATATGTACATATTTGTTATAGATTCGTGAATCGACCAGTGGCCAAGTCTTACTTCCCGACGAAGTAAAAATATGTGAAAGTGAGTTATAGTCCCACTTTTAAAATCTAATATTTTGGGATGAGAATAAATACAGTTTTATAAATGTTTTACAAAATAGACACAAGTAAATGAAACTACATTCTATGGCTGGATTATTAAACCGAATATGCCCCTTTTTAGTCTGGTAATCTAAGAATTAGGGAACAGACACCCTAATTGATGCGAATCCTAAAGATAGATTTATTGGGCCCAACGAGCCCCATCCAAAGTACCGGATGCTTTAGTACTTCGAATTCATCATGTCCGAAGGGAGTCCCGGAATGATAGGAGATATTCTATATGCATCTTGTTAAGGTCGGTTACCAGGTGTTCACCATATGAATGATTTTTATCTCTATGTATGGGATGTATATTGAAATATGAAATCTTGTGGTCTATTATTATGATTTGATAAATATATAGGTTAAACCTATAACTCACCAACATTTTTGTTGACGTTTAAAGCATGTTTATTCTCAGGTGATTATTAAGAGCTTCCGCTATTGCATGCTAAAATATGGACAAGATTTGGTGTCAGCATGCTTCTATAATATTGTTTAAAACTGCATTCGAGATCTACTTTGTTGTAACATATTAATATTGTAAACCAATATGTATTGGTAGTGTGTAAGTGTGATATTTTAGATTATCATTTCTGGATAATCTAGGTGGTGACTTTTTAACCTTATCGATAAAATAAAGGTTATGGTTTGTTTTAAAAACAAATGCAGTCTTTGAAAAATGTCTCATATAGAGGTCAAAACCTCGCAACGAAATCAATTAATATGGAACATTTATAATCAATATGAACGGGACATTTCACATGGCTTGTAAAGTGTCAAGATAGCTTTAGAGTATTTGAAAATTTATGTGTATGTAATTTTCAGTTATTCAAATGGGTTAAAGGGTTCAATTCTTAGAACACCATGATTCTCGAATGTGTAATGTATTAAGGTGAAAATTTAATTTAATTTTCAAATGGAAATGTTTAATGTATTAAGGTGAAAATTTAATTTTCAAGATATTTTAATTTATGAATAAGTTTTGTTTGAGGGATATTATTTTTGATGGGATTCAAGTGTTTTAGTCAAGTCCTAATTGAGCTACAATTTAATGAAGAAATAAGTTTAGGCTTGAGGATGATCGTCATGATCATTGATAAGATTAAATTTTATAATCAAAAAGTTACTAAAAGGCTCATCGAGCGTAATGTTAAAATCAATAAATATTGTTTATGGGGAACTTACGGGTGCATTGTTATATGATGCGATCCGAAGAGTTTTAAAAACATGTGTCAAGGACCTCGCCTGAGTAGCGGTAATAATGTATCCTTAAAGATCATTTCGATGAAAGATAGAGTAGGGAAGTATTCAAGATTGGTTTGGGTTAAAGTAAGAGGCATCCTAATTGATTAGGGATGCATGGAGAACGTGTCTACGCCAGTTCAAGATTTAGGGGAGGTTATTTTTATGCTAAATGGCTCTCATGAGCTCACATAAGCTGGATCTTCTTCGTGTTTTTGAAAGTTTTTTCGTCTTCGAGAATTAACAGAGAAAAGTTTAAGGTTTTAAGAAATAATCATAAAGCTACTCACTGGGTTCATGAAGTTGGACCGAATTTAATCAGCCTCTTCATGAACCCAGGATAAAAGAGCAGATAGTTTGAGGTAACATGCGACTGAACATAGATCCCGATACTAGATAATGTGACAACCCGAAAATTTCCGACCAAATTTAAACTTTAATCTTATATGTTTCTGACACGACAAGCAAAGTCTGTAATGTTGAATCTCAAGAATTTTAAACTATGTTCATACATTCATTTAACCTCGACCAAATTCCGACGATTCACGAACCATTATATAATTTGATATGAATATGTATATATATGTATATGTATATATTATAACTTAAGAATATTAAGTATTAAACGTATAATACTTTACATGAACGTATTTGTTTCAATATGTTTATCGATGAAATTATAAGATAGTATCAAATGATTGAGTTATCTGACACATTGTGATATGATCACGGGTCTCTGTTATGAGGTCCACTATGATTTGAGAAATCTATTATTTTTAACAATATTCGGAATAAATGGTTATTAAATTTTTAATAATATAAGTATAACTATAGTTGTTATAATAATATTGTTATTACCTTTAATATTAATATCAATACCTGTATTATTAAAACTATTTTTAATATATAATTTATAGATATGAGATTTGTTAACCATAATCTGTTATATCAAATTTTTAGTGTTATCTTTATTAATATCATTATTATGGTTATTAAATATTATCATTTATATAATTACTAATATTATTATTATTAAAAGTGTCAGTAATACTATTATTACTAAAATTATTAAAATGATAGTTATTGTCATTATAATACAACTTATTAGTAATTTCTATCATTAATATTACTTCTATTATTATTATTATTATTATTATTATTATTATTATTATTATTATTATTATTATTATTATTATTATTATTATTATAATATTATTATTATTATTATTATTATTATTATTATTATTAAATCTATTATTATTGATACTAAATTTAATTACAGTATTATCATTGTTAATACATACCTATTAATTATTAATATTATGTATAAAATATATAAATTCAGATAAAAATCACAAATTCGTTATAAATCAATATCTGATATTTTTTTATTATTATTTTTCCTGTCTGGTTCCAAAATTTTCTTTTGATTTAATCCCTTGTCGACCATTATTATGCAACAATACAAATCCGTGATTAACCAGTGTTTCTACTTCAATTATCAGTTCACTTTATATATTATATACATTGCATTGGTGGAAATCAAAAATCAAAAATTATAGATAAAACAACTCGCACTCTGTTCTTCATCCATTTTATCAAAACCTTGAATCCAAACAAATTTCAAAAATGTAAAAATGCAACTATGTTAGGAATCTCCTATCTAAACTGTCTGAAAGTTTTCAAGTCTCAATTCAATGAATTGAAATCGAATTTCGAAGTCAAAGTTCTAATTTCAAAAAGTCAAACTTCTGGTTCATCAAGAAATCCGAGTTTATTTTGATGTTTTTGATAAAATTAAGGATCCAGAAAGTTTATAGGAGTGATTTGGAAACTACTTCATGTTGTAATTTGTATCTGAAATGTTTTTAAAAATCAAAATCAATTATAGTGTTCTTCGCGTTTTTTTTTTTGCACAGACCTGCTTTTATTTTTTTTCTTCTGTTAATTAATGTATTCCCACTATCTGACACTTCTGTTTCATTTTCAAACCCAAAACGTATTCTATTGGCTTGCTGTTTTGATCATTGAATTGACTTGGCCGTTCGAATCTTGAGAAGAAGAAGAGATATAAGAAAACAGAATAATGGGTAAATAAAAATAAGAAGGATATAAATCAGGAAAAACGTGTATAGCAGAATGGTTAGGGGGTTGTGTTGAGGAACGAGAGGTCTCGGGTTCGAGCCCGGTCTGGGGTATTTCTTTTTAAAAAAACTTTCAAAGGGTATACACTTATTTTTATTTCCATTATTATTATTATTATTATTATTATTATTATTATTATTATTATTATTATTATTATTATTATTATTATTATTATTATTATTATTATTATTATTATTATTATTATTATTATTATTAATGTTATTATTCTTATTATTATTAATATTGTTATTATTATTATTGTTATTATTTATTATTTATTAATGTTATTATTACTAATTATTAATACTATTATAATTATTATTGTTATTTCCAGGATTATAAGTAATATAACCATTATTATTATTATTAACATCATTAATGTATTTATTATTATAAATTTTGTCATCTAAGTATTAGTTATTATTATTATTATTATTATTATTATTATTATTATTATTATTATTATTATTATTATTATTATTATTATTATATTTATTTACGACTAATATAAGTATTATCATTATTATTATTATGTAAACATAAATACTATGATTAATATTATTATCATTTTGTTATTAGGTAACATCATTATGTATTATTAATGTTATTATTATTATTAATATTGATATAAGTATTATTACGATTAGGATTATTATTATTATTATTATTATTATTGTTATTATGAAAATAATACAAACTATTATTTCTACTGTTAATATTAGTATTAGTATCATTTTAGACTTATTATTATTATTAACAAAAGTATTATTATTAAGATTATCATTAGTAATAAGATTGTTATAATAATTATTATTATTAAGTATTATGTATTATTATCAAAATTATTATTTTCATTATCATTATTATTAAACTTTTCATTTATTTAAAAACTACTGTTATTATCATTATTATAGGATTTATTATTAAAACTATCATTAATATTATTATTAATAAAATCAAAAATATTATTACCATTATTATTAACACTAATATTATCATTATCATTATTTTAATCACTACTAATATTATTTTAGTATTAATATAATTACTATTTTAACAAACAAATGAAATATATACATATAAAATATTTGATACATATAACATAACAAAAGTTATATATAAATTAATAATATAAAAATCATATCACTGATAATAATATATACATTTGTTCGATTACGATTATATGTTTTAATACATATATAAATGATATAGGTTATTGAATCCAAGATCAACCCTACACTTGTTCAATGCCGTCATATGTATTTTTACTACAAAATACAGTATCGTGAGTTTCATTTGCTCCTTTTTTAAATGCTTTTGCAATATATATTTTTGGGACTGAGAATACATGCGCTGCTTTTATAAATGTTTGACGAAATAGACACAAGTAATTGAAACTACATTCTATGTTGGATTATGAATACCGAATATTACCCTTTTAGCTTGGTAACCGAAGAATTAGGGAACAGACACCCTAATTGACGCGAATCCTAAAGGTAGATCTACGGGCACTAACTTCCCCCATACTGGAAAATGGTATGCTTTAGTACTTCGGGTTATTAATACAGAAGAATTTCTGTTTTGGGGATATTCTATATGCATTTTGTTAATGTCGGTTACCAGGTGTTCAACATATTAATGATTTTTATCTCTATGTATGAGATGTATGTTTATGAGAAATAGAAATGAAAATCTTGTGGTCTATTAAAATAATGAAAATGATTGTTTATGATAAACTAATGAACTCACCAACCTTTTGGTTGACACTTTAAAGCATGTTTATTTTCAGGTATGAAAGAAATCTTCTGCTGTGCATTTGCTCAATCTAGGGATATTACTTGGAGTCATTCATGACATATTTCAAAAGACGTTGCATTCGAGTCGTTGAGTTCATCAAGAATATTATTAAGTCATTGATAGTTTGATATATTATGAAATGGTATGCATGCCTGTCAACTTTCGATGAAATGAAAGTTTGTCTTTTAAAAACGAATGCAATGTTTGTAAAATGTATCATATAGAGGTCAAATATCTCGCGATGTAACCAAATGTAATGTATTCGTCCAGATGGATTAGGACGGGTCGCTTCAGATAACAATAGCGAGCAGTCCAAGATTAATTCAAATTTTGAATTTGAAAATAACAATTTGGGTTATAGCTTGCATCCTGAGGTTAATAGTTTACCATCAAATCTTAACTTACATGTCTATGAAAAGTATAAAGGAGTAGTTTTGGTGAACAAATTGGCTAAAGAGCCCATAAAGGTGACTGAAGTTGTACAATTTTGCATACCCAACACTAACAAAAAACCTTGAGAGTACTTTTACAGCTGCAGAAGATGTTCCCAAAGTCACACGGGGATTAGATATCAACGGGTCCCAGATAAACCCTAAAAGCGTACGGTTTGTTGATAAGCCTAATTCATGTATTTATATTGGTGCAAAGCCCAATAGTACAGTTAAAAATCCAATTTCAAGTGACTTGAACAAGCTCAACATAAATGGGCCAACCCAGTTAGAATCATCTTTTGACGTGGACATCCCGAACGAACCTTCGTTTTTTCATTCGGCTAGGTTCTCACATGACAAACTTGTTGCGCATCAGTGTCCAATGCTGGGCTGCAGATATGTGTTCGCTATACACAAGAAGAACACACTGAAATCAAAGATTAATAGCAATAAAGATTGTCTGTTCGTCGTAGTCTAAGTAAGAGGCACAAGCACAAAAAGAATAAATCAATGACTTGAATGAAGATGTCGAAATGGAGATGGAGAGTCGTTCAACTGCTGGAGAGGTAAAATAATGTGAAATCGAGCAGGAAAACAATCTACCTCGAAAACCTATCAAGGTCAAAGGTAAAGTCCTAAACCCTATGAAAAATAACAAAGAAGAAAAGAAGGATGATGTTTTTGGGAACTTTTTAAAAGGTATGTTCGATAATAACGAGCGATCTCCTAAAATCAAACAATGGTATTAGGGGACTTGGAACATTAGAGGCCTTGGTAGTAGGGATAAAGGCGAAAGGGTGGGAAGGTTAGTGTCGATATTACAAATTCAATTCATGGCAATCCAAGAGTTTTATATCAAACACCATTAGTTTTGTTAATTTATTTATTTATTTGTTTGAATGATAATAAATAGATATACTAGGAAGTACTGTTTAAACATGACTTCAAATTGGTTATGATTTACAAATTGGTTATTAGAGTATTGATGTATGCTCTATCAAATTGGTTATAGAGTAGAAAAATAACGTGAGACCGAAAACAAATGCTCTCCTTCTCTCCTCTTCAGCTCTAACCTGCAATCTCTATGCTTTCGATCTGTTTTTGTTTTTGTATTTCAATTTGTTTAGGTTTTCATCGTTTGATTCAATCAACATCATGTCTCACATACCACTATCTCCTTTCACTCCTAAATCACAATCACCACAGATCCGTTTAAAACCTTATATCATCGCAAATAATCAAAACATCATATATCGTCCGATCAATGAAGGTGTATGGGTCAAGGTCGATCGTAATAAACACCAATCTTTGCCTAAAAACCCTAACCCTAATCACAATAACCTGCAAAACTTTACATCAAAGCAAGGTCGACACACTCCAAACCCTAACCCTAACGCTACAAAACTAAACTCATCCTCCAACCAGATTTACAACAACTTCAAACATCGAGAATCTTCCATCAATCTCATAAAATGATTTGGTAACCCTAGATATGATACGGTTAAGCCTAGCAAGCCCCATACATCTGAACCGATTGACAGGAAGAGAATAACCTCATATCTCTTCCACAACTTCCCTGACGACTGGCGTTCTTTCGACTTCTGGGATATATTCAAAAAGTATGGTAATATTCATGAGGTTTATATTCCTAAGAAGACTCTAAAAAGTGGTAGAAAATTTGGATTTGTTCGTTTCCTTGATGTTCCTGAATATCAAAAAAAAACTCCCTTGCAAGGAGACTTAATCTCATTGTAGCAGGCGACTCTAGGCTTAAGGTATACAAAGCTCGTGACTGTGAAGTTAAGACACCAGATGCCAATCAGAAAACCACCAAGTAGGGCCCTGGTAACCTCGTCAATGCAACCTCTTATTCAACGACTGATGGCAGGAACTTTAAAGATGCGTTTCTCAACCGACCGGTCATTAACAGCAATCTCCATACGGTTAAGGTAAAATATAATGATGAACTTATTCAAATCCTTGGACAATCTGTTATTGCTAAAGTCAAAGACCTTGAGTATCTTGAATATTTCAGTGAAATATGTGAGAGTGAAAACCTTAGTGGTTTTACTATCAAATATTTAGGTGGCTCATATTTGAGGAATCCAATCCGACCCTCGATTTGATAAACAATTCGGAACATCCAATATGGAAATGGCTAGAAGATATCAACCCATGGGACCCCGAAGTGTACAAATCCTCTGGTAGACTTGCTTATGTTAACATCTTTGGGGTGCCTATAACTTGTTGGTTAGAAACCACATTCAAAGACATCGCTACAAATTGGGGTGAGGTAATTGAAACGTTCAATTGCTCGATCACTAACAAAAATAATCAAGACCTATCCCATGGCTCGGTTATCATCAAAACAAACAACTTTTCTCCGATAAATGGCCAAGCTTTAATAAATCCTGGGGACATTAACTAATCTATGGTTTACACCACCGAAGTCCAAAACTTTTCTATGTTTAATTTATATGGTGATAATGATAACTCTTCCAACTGGGATGATGACATTCTCTCGGATGATCAAATCTCTGACGAAGAATCTCATTTGGATTGCGAAAACCTTGTCGAAGGAAACGATGAAATGAACAATTTTGAAAATAATCACACTTTCGGCCAACCACATATTGTCACCCCACCCGAAAATCACAACTCATCTAACTCCTCCAAACGCATGGAAACTATACACCTCTAGAACAATGAAGGCACCCAGTCTCAATAGTACCCTAGTGTATTGTGTTCAATTAACTGCTATGACACTCCCAACTTACAACCACAAAACCCTCCTGGTTTCGATTCTAACCCCAAACCTAATAGCCCAATACATAACCCCAGCCCATCAAATGAAAATGAAATAGTAGAACCACCTCCTATCCCTAATTTCGCTGTCCATGAGCCTTACACCACTAACCCAAGACCAACCCTAATAACCGTGGAAGCATTTATGCCGTGTTCTCAGCCCACTGTTGTCGCCCCCAGCCCAATTACCCATGCTATAGCTGATAATGGTTCGCAAAGGCCCACCAACGTGGACACTGATCAAGTTAGTCCCAGCTGCGATGAAGCTTGTCATGTCGCTAACCCTTTAAATCATGACACCATCGAGAATTCTGTTACTGGTCACGTTCCAATCAATCCCCATCCCAACGACAACGATTCCTCTAAATCTCCTTTAACCCCCCCCCCCCCCCACAAAATTCCCCGTTAAACTTTATGCCAGCTCCAAACGACACACAACAAACCAACTCCAACTCTTTTGACCTTGACGCTTTACTTTTTTCCGGTAATACCAAAGCCAAAAAGAAAAAATTTACCAACTTCGTTAACAACCCTATCCCTAAACCTAAAAACACAACACTTACCTTTAAAAGGGTTAGTAGAGACGATACCTCCAACACACCTACCAGCACCTCCCAAAACCCTGACAAAAAAAGACCAAGGTCCAATATGATGTACATTAAGCACCTTGCGAGAAGTGGCCAAAAACTTAGAATTTCACATTTGGCTAAACGAAATAAATCTTCATCTCATGTTGGCGGTAACGCATCTTGCTATTCTAGAGGATCTCATAATGATGCGGTGCGTAACAAGATTAATAATAAATTAGGTTCTACTACTAGCAACAACTTGGACACGAACGAATTCGGGAAATGTATCGGGATTCGGCGCAACATCCAGTGACTCCATTCCTCGTTGCATCATTATTTGTAAGTTTAATTATGTGTACGATTTCTTTAAATATTCGGGGTATTGGGCAAATGGGTAAAATAAGTTGGCTTAAACGGATTTGCAATAAAGAAAAACCTACTATTTTAGGACTTCAAGAAACCAAATACGGACAAATACGTGATAATACCATAGAATCTTTCTCGGGTAGTCCTGATTTTAAATTCGTCCAAAAGGACTCGGTTGGTGCTTTCGACAGTATCCTAACTATTTGGGATACCAAAATCTTTTCGTTCAATTATGCCATTGAGGGTGAATTCTTTTTAGCAATTTGCGGAACATGGGCTAGATGTGATTCTGAAATTGCGTTCATTAATGTATATGGCCCTCACTCTAGCTCGAAAAAACGAAGACTCTGGAACGAACTTTCATCCCTCATTAACTCCCTTAGCATCCCACACATTATTTTTGGTGACTTCAACAAAGTTAGAAATAAAACGGAACGTATGAATTCGGAATACAATCAACATTTGGCAGACAACTTTAATAATTTCATTAACAACTCGGGTTTAATTGATCTCCCACTAGGTGGTAAAAGGTTTACTGGGATTTGTGAAAAGACAATGAAATTTAGTAAACTAGATTGATTTCTCGTCTCTGATAGCATATTTATAATTTGGCCCAACATTTCCTCCAAAACTCTTGATCGCGATCTTTCTGATCATTGCCCTATTATCCTAAGGAACAACCTCCTCGACTCCGGACCTAAACCTATACGCGTGTTTGACACATGGCTTGACCTTAAAGATGCCGCCACCATCATTGAAAGGGCTTGGTCGATCCCAACCACTGGTAATAGACCCGATTGCATTTTCCGTAATAAACTAAAAAATGTTAAAATGGAACTTAAAAAGCTTAGCACCCAACTTGATAACATAGACTCACAAATTCGAGATCATCTAACCGAATGTAATAATGGGAGCAAATCGCTGAAAACAGACCACTTTCTGAATCGGAAAAAAAAAAAAAAGGGTTGAAGTTAAAATGCAACACGCTGTTAAAGAAAAAAAAGAAAACAAATATGCTCAAACAAAAATCAAGAATAAAATGGGCACTCGAGGGCGACGAAAACTCTAAAAACTTCCAGAATTTTATTAAAAGAAGAACAAGTAAAAATAATATCCACGGTTTGTCAATAAACGATACATGGACCGAAGATCCTAACTCAATAAAACACGAAGCATACTCATACTTTAATAACATCTTCCAATCCAAACATCTCTGTGACGAATGTCTCTTCTATAACGTACCACATCTTGAATACATCACCTCTCTAGATAATTAGTTCCTATAATCAGAATTTAAGGAAAACGAAATATGGGAAGCCTTATGTAATTGCGATAGCTCCAAAGCACCTGGCCCGGACGGTTTCAATATAAAATTCTTTAAAAAATATTGGGACTTGATCAAAGTTGATCTCATTAAATCTCTCGAATGGTTCTGGGCCAACTCGGAAATCTCCAAAGGGTGTAACGCTTCTTTCTTCACCTTAATCCCGAAAAAACCTAATCCTATAGGTCTAAACGAATATCGCCCTATCTGCCTAATAGGTAGCTACTACAAAATCCTCACCAAAATACTCTCCAATCATCTTGCTAAAGTCATCCATAAAGTCATAGGTTCTGAACAAACCACCTCTTCAAAGGCCGTAACATCCTTGACAGTGTATTAATCGCAAATGAAATAATCGACGAATTAAAACGTAAAAAACGAAAAGGACTAATTTTCAAAGTTGACTTTGAAAAAGGCTTTTGACTGTATTGAATGAGACTTTTTTTTTAAAACCATGCAATTCATGGGCTTTGGTTCAAAATGGATTAGCTTCATTCGAGCATGTATTTCCTCTTCATCTATCTCCATATTGATCAATGGCTCACCCACCAAAGAATTTATCCCCAAAAGGGGAATTCGACAAGGTGATCCCATATCGCCGTTCCTATTCATCATCGTTGCTGAAGGCCTTAACATACTTACCAAAAGAGCATTATCCAATGGTCAATTGCAAGGGCTAAAAATCGGTCACGACAACCTCATCATCACTCACCTCCAACACACGAACGATACAATTTTTTTCGGTGAATGGAACAAAAGAAATGCAAAATATATCTCTTAACTCCTAAAATGCTTCGAAAAAATATCAGGCCTTAAAGTCAATTTTTGCAAAAGCAAGCTCTACGGTATTGGAACATCCTCCATTGAAACAGAACAAATGGCCAGTTACATAAACTGCTCCGCAGGATCTACCCCGTTTACTTATCTCGGTCTCCCCATTGGTGTACCCACATCACACGCCTCTTCTTGGCAGCCGATCGTTGAGAAATTCGACAAAAGGCTATCGGATTGGTCCGCCAAATCAATCTCTTTTGGGGGACATCTTACGATCATTAAATCCATCCTAAGCAGTATCCCACTGTACTACTTCTCCTTATTCCATGCACCAACCGCTATCCTTAAGGTACTTAAATCTAAAAGACGAAAAATTTTCTGGGGAGGTTCTTCGAACGATAATAATGGAACCAAATAATTTTACTGTACGAAAATGGTGGTTTAAACGTGGGGTACCTTTTTGATAAAAACATATCACTACTATATAAATGGTGGTGGCATTTTAAAAATGAAAATAATGCTTTATGGGTAAAAATTATCAAAAGTATTTATGGGCCGGGGGGGGTTGGATACTAACGTTTTATGTAGGAACATTTCAGGTCGCACAATATGGAAGGAGATTATTAAAGGCGGAAAAGTCGCAGACAACTTAGGCTCTTCCTTCACATCTTCGATTTCAAAGTGTATTGGCAATGGCACAACCATCAGTTTTTGGCACGACATATGGATCGGTTCTGAAAGTCTCAAATTACTTTTTCATAGATTATTCATGTTGGAATCCCACAAAGATGCAACTGTTGCCGAAAGAATCTCGAACGCCAACTCCACTTCGGTTGGAAATTGGAATTAGTCCCGGTCACTGAGTGGTCGAGCTATAGATGAACTTACGGAACTCAATAATCTAATTTCATCCGTAAGTTTCTCCGATCTCCCCGACTCATGGAAATTCAATCTTGACACATCCGGCACTTTCACAACATCAACAATGTCAATTTGATCAACACATTAAAATATGGCATCCACTCAAAAAGTTTATCGCTACCTCGCAACAAATTCGTTCCTCAAAAGGTCTTCATATTCTCATGGAGAGTCATTCAACAAAAAATCCCGGTTAGATGTGAACTTGACAAAAAAGGAATTAACCTACACACCATCTTATACCCCTTATGCGATCAACATATTGAAATCATAGAACATGCGCTGGTCAATTGCCATAAAGTGACTTCAATTTGGATACATTTGCTAGATTGGTGGAATCAAAATATTACATTAATCTCCAACATCAATGAAGCTATCATCTCTGACCAAGGTTTCTCATATAACTCAATTGGATCTTCCCTATGGCAAGCTACTAAATGGATTACTTGTTACATCATATGGAAACATAGGAACCTAAAAGTTTTCACAAGTAAAGAATGGAACCCCGTTATGATTATTTCCGAAATTCAAACACAAAGTTTTAGTTGGATCTCAAACCGATCGTGAAAAAGAATTCCAATTGAATTGCATCAATGGCTCATCAACCCTTCCTCTTATAACGCCCGGTCCTAATCCATCTGGACGAAGTCTTCAACAGTTGGTCCCATTGCGAGGTTCTGACCTCTATATGCCATGAACGATTCCATGTAATATGATCAAATGCACAGCGGAAGATTTCTTTCATACCTGAGAATAAACATGCTTTCAAGTGTCAACCAAAGGTTGGTGAGTTCATAGGTTTATCATAAAGCAATAAAATTCATCATTTTGATAGACCACAAAATTCAAATGCTGCATGGTACAAATGGGCCCGAATCCTATACCCACCTGTAATGTACATGCGATATCTTTTAAATACAGTACACCTTTCTCGTGTACGAAATCATCTTTCATAAATCTTAGTAACCGTACACATATCTCGTGCACAAAAATAACATACACATAACCTGTGTATAAAATCATTCTCTCGATAGATAACATTCATATCAATTGGTGGCAATTATCATGTCCACATAATTCAATGGTGGTAATTATCATGTCCACATAATTCAATGGTGGCAATTATCATATCCACATAATTCAATGGTGGCAATTATCATGTCCACATAATTCAACAATAATCCGCAGAACTTCTGTCTGTATAATAATTCATTTGAGGAATGTTTTGCTTGTGTCTATCTCGTCAAACATTTATAAAAGCATTTCATGTATTCGCAGTTCAAAATATATTTTAAAGGCATTTAATAAAGCAGTTGTAAAAACAGCGCATGTATTCTCAGTCCCAAAAATGTAAAGAGTAAAAGGGAATCAAATGAACTCACCAAATGTATTTTGTAGTAAAAATATATAGAACGACATTGAACAAGTATAGGGTTGGCCTTGGATTCACGAACCTATATCATTTGTATATTTATTAATATTCATAGTTGTAGTTGAACACACATATTTATATGTATAAATGTATTAGTTATATCATTTTCATGTTAGTAATATATATATATATATATATATATATATATATATATATATATATATATATATATATATATATATATATATATATATATATATAAATATTAAATTTTGTTATGTTATGTGTTAAATATATATATACTTATGTATGTATTTAATTTGTTTATCAAATAGTAGTTCTAATTATACTAATTTAATATTAGTAAAAATAATGATAATAACATTAGTAATATACTTATGTTAACAATAACTCTATTAATGATAATAACAATGATGTTAATAATAATACTTGTAAAAATATTAATTTTACTGTTAATGATAGTTATGTTATTGATTTTTAATAATTACATAATAATAATACACGTGATAATATAAATAATACTACATATGTTAATATTACAATTCTATTATTTATAAAAAGATATTAATACTAATATTTACGAAAAATAATAGTAATTTGTATTATTTTCATAATAATAATAATCGTAATCATAATTTTTGATACTAATACTAAAATGGTAAAAATTATATTTTTAGTAATACTTATAATAATATTATCATAATATTAATAATATTACTACATAATAATAATAATAATAATGGTCATAATACTTATAACTTCGTTACAATACTAATTATAATACTTATGATAATTATAATTCTAGTTGTATTAATAATAACTAATAATAACAATAATAATATTAACAACAACAATAATAATAATAATGAAAATGATAATAATAATAATAATAATAATAATAATAATAATAATAATAATAATAATAATAATAATAATAATAATAATAATAATAATAATAATAATAATAATAATAATAATAATGAAATGGAAGATTTAAAAGTGTATACCCTCTTTTAAAGCTTTTCCAAAAATATTTGCCCATGACGGGACTCGAACCAGAGACCTCCCGCTCCCTCCCCTACACTCTGAACCATTCCTCTGTTCTCTATATTTGAATTATACTCTGAAATGATATTATATAACATATGAAATCGTCATTTCTCTCTTCCTCTTCCTCTAATATTCGGCCCAAAAAAATAAACTTGGCCCAGCAATCCACTAACGGCCCAAGTACTAAACTATTGTCCAATTCATTTAAGATTTGATATATGCCTTATGGAATAACACAACTGGAAGTTACAAGTTGGTGGGGTTCAATCTTCATCATGAACAGAAGGAGACAACAACATCCATCATCATTCATAATCATCATCTTTTCTTTGTCTATTAAATACGATTCACCATAACAGCATACACCATCATCACTCGTTGTTATAATGGAAAACAGAAACAGGTACTAGCAGTAGCAGCACAAGTGTGGGTTCTCTTCGGTTTTGCTCAACAGAAAAAAAATAAAAAATAATAATAATAATACGGCAGTAGTACCTAGGTACGAATGGTGGTTAAGGGTGGTTATCAAAATGGTTATGACAGTTTTGTAATCGAATGGAAACAGAAAAAAAAAATATAATAGCAGTTCGGTAGATGGTGGTCTCGGTTCAAATGTAGAAACGAAAGCAGTTTGTTGGTGTTTGGGTCGGTTAAACAGGAAAAAAAAATGAAACGGTAGCAATCAACATTTAAAGTTGCAGGTTTTGTGGGTTTTATGGAGTGTTTGCTTGCGGCTATCGAAGAAAACAGAAACCCAGATGTAGCAGTAACAGTTGTGGTGTTTTGCAAGGTGAGGGTATGAAAAGGTAAACAAGAATAACAGTTGGGTGTGTATGTGGTGATGGTTGTTCAAAGGTGATCGTGGTGATGGGTTTTGATGGCGAAGTGGGTGATGAAATGAAAGTGGTTTTAAAGTGATTATGTTTCATTATATATGTAAGTATATATAACTTAGATTAAAGGTGGTTGCTTATGTGTGATTGTGGGTTGTGAGGTTATCAACCAAAAACCTAAACCGTTGTGTTATGTTTGGTTGCCGAAGGAGAAGGGTGTGATTGAGGTGATGATTATACAGTGGTTGAATGCGGAGGAGAGGTGGTCGTAGGGTTGATGGTGTCGAGTGGTGGAAGTGTGGAAGTGAAGTGTAAATGGGTGTTGATGGGTTGTGGTTCATCAAGATGATGCAAGAAAACTTATGTGTATCCATTTATATCTAGTATCCTTATACATATATAGATATATAGAGAAAGTGAGATAAAGATAGAAAAACTTTATCATTTAATAAAACTACTCGTTTATCATATAGTCAATTTGATGGACATCTCCAAGGACAGATAAAAATATAAAAAATAAGAGTGATAGATATGTTAAACTAATTCTTGGATTATACTTGTGATTGAGCAGTGATTAGTACAAGCCTAGGGACAGAGTCAACAATCAAATACAGTTAGATGACGATGTGCAACAGATTTTGGACTCCACTTTTCATTTATCTATATTTATCATGTTTATGTATATATGTTCATATATCTATATTTATATATAAATCTGGATTCTGTAAATGTGTATGTATTTGTATATAACCTGAAATACTTATTTTCGTAGACCTGAATTAATATCCAAGGTTGTATATTTATTATTATCATTTATTTATTTATTTATTTTTTTTATAAGTTAGTTTTATTAATAAATATAATAATAATAATACTCTTAATGTTATAAATAAAAGTAATACAAATATAATAGTAATAATAATATTATTACTAATGATGATGAAAATATTAATAATATTAATGGTACTAATAATTTTATCAGTTATAATAATATTAATTTTATTGATCATCATAAGATTAACAAGTTTCTATTTTTTTTAAATCATAAACTTTTAATTTCAACAACCAAACCGTATATTTTATTAATATATTTCAGATTATAATATATATATATATATATATATATATATATATATATATATATATATAAAATTACATATCTATTTAAAATTAGTTGTTCGTGAATCGTCGGAATTGGTCAAAAGGTAATTGATTATATAAACACAACATTACAGACTTTGCTTATCGTGTCGAAATCAATAAAGATTAAGTTTAAAATTTGGTCGAAAATTCTCGGGTCATCACACCTCTTACGTTGCCTCGTCTACAAACCGTATGGGCATCGGTTAACACGACATTTAGATAATTCGGGTAGTGTTAGTAGTTTCTAATTGGCTTATGTGGGTTAGATTAAAAGGGTTGGTTATTTTGGCAACTTTGTCGCCGCTTGATCGGCACGGTTATTATAACGACCCTCATTTTTCCATTCTATATTTTTTTCAATATTAAATGCCCAAACAATATAATTAAAACTTAATGATCAAACTTTAATCAACAATTGTTAAGTGTTAAGAGTTAGAAAACATATTAATTAACTTTGTGCAATAATTGACAAGTTAATAAAAGATGAAAATAATAAACTGTTAGTCGACACTCGCTACTAATTAAAATTTATGCATTTATGTAATATTATAACTAATAACCTGTAAGTAATAAATAAAAAGTGACATTTATATAAATAATAAAACAATTGGGAACTAAATATATACAAGTCATGAATTAGTAAAAAGAAAATAATACTTATCAATGTAGTAAATGTAAAAATAATAATAGTAATAATAATGAGACTAAAGAATCTTAAACCATTACATCCTTATGTTGACTAAAAATAAGGTATAAACTAGTACCACCTATTGTTGACTAAAAAAAAAAAAATTATAAAACTCATTTTATCAACTTTATTTTCACTATAAATAGCACCCATTTGTTTCATTTCAACTCACACCTCAAAACACACTCTCAACTTGAAAGAAACTCTCCCAAGTCTCAGCAACTATTTTTTTGTAAGTCCCCTAATTAATTTATATAGTTTTTATTAAGTTTTTATATAGTTTTATGCTAGTTTTTATGTTAAAAACTAATTAAATACGAAATTAATTTTAATAAAAAATGTAAATACATGATAATTAGTGTTAAGTATCCTAATGTCTATAAAAATTAGTTTCATGAATTATAAAGTCAGAATAGTATTTATTAAAAATCAAAAACTGATTTTTTTTATAAACCGAAATACATAAATGATTTTTATTAAATAGTAAACGAATTTTTTTGTAAAATTTTATTTTAGTCACTTGCTATATCATATGTAAGGGTAATTATAAATTTTTTTTATAATTAAATTCGCATGTTTAATATTTAATTTGAATTTTCTTCTGAAAACGCTACAGTACCCGATTAAACTGTTTTTTATAATAAAATGAAATTACATGTTACAGCAGGTTTTTAACCATGATAACTATTAAAAACTACTTAATAACTATTAATAAAGTTATAAAAATATTTGTAGAATTAATGGTTATGTATTTCTATTTAATTTTTTTTATTTAAACTAAAAACTACACAATAGTATGATTAAATAGTTAAACTATTTATATAAATGTATAAATAATTTTTCTGACTTTGTTGTAACATTATAAGCATATAAAAAATATTGGTTGAATTAATTTGGTTCATTTAATAATTAATTCTTTATAAACTTTGTATTATTACAAACCGAAAGGAAAATGGAAAATAAATACTTAAACACCATAACAAAAATCTATAAATTTTTCTTAAGCTTATTTTGATCAGTAGAACATAAGAAAAATATAAAATGTGATGTTTAATTTGTTTACCTATTTATTTACATTTTAGCTATTAAAACAATAATAAAAAGTGTTATTTAATACACAAAACTTAATATTAATGTGTATAAAAATTTTATTATGTTTTATACATATTACCTACTGATATTAAATCAATATTACACTTGTTAATATTATTAGATAATTAATTGATGCTATTATTGATCTAAAACAAAATTTAAAATAAATATATATATGTATCCTTACATATATATAATATTTATATATATTGAAACACTTATAAGTAAAATAACTAAAGTGTTGTATTCCTATACACACCTAAAAACATATTGGATCGGTATATTAGACTTGTATAGATCTTAAACTTTCTCGATGTGGATGGAAGCTCGAAAGTCTTAGGTGGAGGGTCTGGATTGACCAATTTAACGGATCCTAGTGCTCAGAAACCTAATGACCTGAAAAGTCCATTTTAAATTGAAAGTGGGTAGATTGGAAGCTTGTCTAATATGCAAAAGCCTTTCCAAAACGATAAACAATCTTTAAACTTACTACACACGGAAATACTTAAACTTATCTTCATACGGGCAAAACATCTAAACTATTCTCAACTTATTCTTAGGTTGACTTATCTTGTGCTTCGATCATCCATACATTCTCTTTAAGGACTACCTTACTTCATCGAATTACTAAGGTGATTTTTATAGCCCCACTTTACTTGAGCTCAATTTACTTTTTATACTTATTGGGGTGAGACACATGCTGCTTTTACTATTTACAATTTAGACACAAGTACCAACTAAAACTATGCTATACCCGGCTATGTCCGAGTAAGTCCCTACAGTGATATTTTTAGGTGCTGCGGCATGCTTAGTTATTGGGGGTAGGCCTATCGGGAGTAACGTCCCCGATACATTTGATGTTATCTTTGTATTGCTTGATAATGAAATTAAACCGACAAGTAGAACTAACTTGTCATGGGGCAAACTTGAACGTTTAGTCTAAATATCACGCACTGGCATAACTTTTTGATCCTGCGGGAGATCAACCTTACAAATTAAATCTTGTGGTCTAAAACAAACGGTCAAACTTATTTGTTAAACCTATGAACTTCACTCAACCTTTTGGTTGACACTTTAGCATGTTTTGTCTCAGGTGCTGTTTGATTCAAGCTCTTATACTTACTGCTTATGTGATGCTACTTGGACATAGGATCAAGAGATATCGCATTTATTACTTCTGCATGTGAACATTTCCATTATTGTTATTCCTATCATTGTAACTACGTTTCATTTTCCGCTGCGTGCTCAATAAAGTTTGTTTTATCATTTAGTATTGTTCTCGTATATTATAATATGTTGGTTGATTTGATATTAAGTCACATTTCACCCAGGCCCTAACTGGGGGTGTGACAGATTGGTATCAGAGCAAACCAGGCTGTTATAGAGAACCAGGATTGCATTTTTATGTGTGCCTTACTTGTTAGCTAGGGTGCCTTAGCAATCTAGGAAACTATAACCTTTCCTGCCTTAGACTTAAAGCACTTAGGATTGTCGTATAATCTTAACAATTATGCTTTAATAAACTTGACTCAAAGATTCTAATCAAGGTCTCTTTCCTAATGATAGGATGTCAAGCTCAAACGTTAACAAGCCCAACAAAGCAACTCACAACCCTACCACCGAAGTAGGTGTTGGACACTCTTCAACTTCGAGACCAGTTCGAAGTCCTCTTTATAGTCCTGCTTCACCACCGCTGAATTATAACCCGAATACTATTTTAGATTCACATGGGTCTCCTCAATACTACCCAACTCCGAGAACCCAAGATAAGGGAAAACGGCATGAAGAAGTTGGTCCATCAAGGAAGAGAGCCCGATCTCCTTTTTATGATGGTCCTAAGTATGAAATCATGAGATTACGAAACGATACCGAGAGAAACATTGGAGGTCTACTTCGCCACATGGAAAGAGTGGATCGTCGAATGAAGAAACTTATGAAAGAAAACGTCGAGCTAAGAAAGGAGTTGCTGATGCTAAAGTGCGAGGAAGAACGCAACACTCGCTGGGGAAAGCAATCACTTGCTTACCTCAAGGAGGATGTTGATGTCCGAATGAAAATGGAGAAAGGTCGAGTCGACGAACAACTTGCCATAAGAGAGTACAACACTAATGCCGTAAACAGTCGTGTTACCAACCTTTATGACAACTTCGAGTATCTCTATGAGAAACAAAAGACGAAAAATGAGAAAGTTGAGGAGTTTATGAAGAAGGTTGGAGACGAAATATGAAGACTACTTCAATCTTAATATTTCCTAGTTATTTTTCCTATTTTCCATCTATGTAAAGGCTGTGCCTTAAACAATTTCTATTTCCGAATCGTGTAATAAAGGCTTATTTAATGCCTCGTTCTAATAATATAAAGTGTTTTATTAATATCATGCGATATCAATACTTTAGTTTATTCATACTTGTGATTACTCAAACTTATAACTTGTTAAACTTATCAAACATATGTTCACTTTTATGTAGTGACATCATGGTTCGTTCAGCTGCACCTACCGTTAACAACGTTGTGTTAACTACTGAGCAATTCCAACAGTTACTCGCTGCTGCCCAAGGCAACGCCCAAGCTAATCATGCTAATACTCAACCAAAACCTTGTTCCTACAAGGACTTTACAAACTGTCACCCTCCCGCTTTTAAGGGAAACGAAGAAGCTGTCGAACTAGTTCGTTGGTTCGAAAAGATGGAATCTATTTTCCGTATTTGCAACTGTGGTGATGATGATCGAGTAAAGTATGCCACTAGCTCGTTGGGTGGTAATGCTTTAACTTGGTGGACTGCTTATGCCAAGTCCGTAGGAATTGATAATGCTAATGCAATTCCATGGGACGAACTCAAAAGTATGATGGTCAACAAATTCTGCCCAAGGAGTCAAGTTCAGAAGCTTGAAGCTGAGTTCTGGGAACTCAGGGTCAAGGGTACTGACATTGAGAATTATACCAATCGTTATCTGGAGCTTTCTACTCTATGTCCTGAAATGTTTCCTACTGAAGCTAGAAGAATTGAGCGGTATATTGAAGGTCTTCCCGAGGATGTTTAAGGGAATGTTATTGCTGCTGAGAAGGTTACTTTGGATGCTGTGATTCTCATGGCACAAAATCTCATGTTGGCCAAGAGAAGAAGGGCGTCGGCCAATAAGCAAGTTGAAACCAAGGGTAATGATGGTAAGAGGAAGTTTGAGCCGTCTCAAGGTTCAACTCAGAATGTTAGTAAAAAGCTTATGGATAGTACAAGGACGAATTATAAGGGCACTTATCCTTTTTGTGTTCGTTGTGAAAGGCATCACCAGGGGCAGTGCACTGCCACTTGTTCGTTGTGTAAGAAAGTGGGACACGTAGCTAAGACGTGTAGGACTCCTCCAAAGAATAAATCTATTGTTCCTGCCAAAGCTCCTCCTACTTGTTATACTTGTGGGGAAAAGGGACACATTAGTCCAAATTGCCCTAAGAAGAGAGATAATCCTGCTACTGGAGCCAATACTACTGCTGCAAAGGGTCGTGCATTTGTTATTACTGCTGCTGAAGCCCGAGATGAAGATGAGGTCATCACGGGTACGTATCTCGTCAATAATTGCTACGCAACTATTTTATTCGATACTGGTGCCGACCGAAGTTACGTATCTAATGAATTTTGTACCCTATTTACTGAAAAGCCTCAACCCTTAGAAACTAAACGATTAGTAGAAGTAGCCAATGGAAAGATCATGAAAGTTGATAAAATTTATAAAAACTGCAACCTAATCTTAGCCAGCAAAGAATTTAAGATAGACCTTTTGCCGGTCGAGCTAGGAAGTTTCGATGTCGTAGTTGGAATGGATTGGTTACGTCCATTAAGAGCTGCGATCATGTGTTACGATAAAACCGTTCATGTTCCATTAGGAAATGGAGAGACTCTTATTATCCAAGGTGAAAAGAGTGGTTCCAATCTCAATATTATCTCCTGTATTAAAACCCGCAAATACCTTATGAAAGGTTATCCAGCTATTCTAGCCCACGTTAATCTGATTGAATCGAAAGAGAAGCGAATTGAAGATGTACCAGTAGTTAAAGACTTTCCCGATGTGTTTCCCGAAGATCTTCCGGGTATTCCACCTCCTCGACAAGTTGAATTCCAAATTGATTTAACTCCTGGTGCTGCTCCTGTTGCTAAAGCACCATACCGTTTAGCACCTTCCGAAATGAAGGAATTATCCAACCAACTCCAAGAACTATTGGATAAAGGTTTCATTCGTCCAAGCTCGTCCCCTTGGGGAGCTCCTATTCTGTTTGTTAAAAAGAAGGATGGTACATTAAGGATGTGCATTGATTACCGCGAACTTAACAAGCTTACTATCAAGAACCGTTATCCGTTGCCACGTATTGATGATCTATTTGACCAACTTCAAGGGTCAAGTGTTTATTCAAAGATTGATTTAAGATCCGGTTATCACCAACTCAAGGTCAAGGAATCCGATATTCCTAAGACTGCTTTTCGCACTCGTTATGGGCACTATGAATTCTGTGTCATGCCTTTTGGTTTAACTAATGCTCCTGCCGTGTTCATGGACCTCATGAATCGTGTTTGTAAACCGTAGCTTGACAAATTTTTCATCGTATTCATTGACGACATCTTGATCTATTCGAAGAATGAGAAAGAGCATGAGCAACATTTGCGCATGATTCTTGAACTCTTACGAAAGGAACAACTTTATGCTAAATTTTCTAAGTGCGAGTTTTGGCTCAAAACCGTACAATTTCTCGGACATGTTGTTGATAGAAACGGAATACATGTCGATCCAGCTAAGATTACTGCTATTCAGAACTGGGAGATACCAAAGACTGCAAAGCATATTCGTCAATTTTTGGGACTTGCAGGTTACTATCGAAGGTTTATAAAAGATTTTTCTCTCATTGCCAAACCTCTTACAAAGCTGACTCAAAAAGGGAAGAAATTTGAGTGGTCCGAAGAACAGGAATCTGCTTTCAAGATTTTGAAGGAGAAGTTGACCACAGCCCCGATTCTTTCTTTACCTGAAGGTACCGACGACTTTGTTGTTTACTGCGATGCCTCAAAGCATGGCTTTGGTTGTGTTTTAATGCAACGAGAGAAGGTTATCGCCTATGCATCTAGACAGTTGAAGAAACATGAAGTAAACTATACCACACATGACCTAGAGTTAGGTGCCGTGGTATTTGTATTAAAGATATGGAGACATTATCTCTATGGTAATCACTTTACGGTGTACACTGACCATAAAAGTCTTCGACACATCTTTGATCAAAAACAGCTGAATATGAGGCAAAGTCGATGGCTCGAGACATTGAACGATTATTATTGTGAGCTGAAATATCATCCTGGCAAGGCGAATGTAGTTGCCGATGCCCTTAGTCGAAAAGACGATATTAAACGTGTTCGTGCTTTAAACCTAAAAATCAAATCGAATCTTATTTCACGAATCTGTGAAGCTCAATTGGAAGCTATTAGACCGACACTTATCGAAGGTAAAGGACCTATTGATTTTGAGAACCAACTTCAAGTGAAAGCTAATGGTACACGGTACTTTGGCAATAGAATCTGGGTTCCTCGTTTTGGTAATCTTCGCGAACTAGTCTTGGATGAAGCACATAAGACTAGATATTCTATCCATCCCGGTTCCAGTAAGATGTATCACGATGTGAAGGAATTCTACTGGTGGCCTAACATGAAAGCCGATATTGCTACTTATGTTAGTAAGTGTCTCACTTGTTTGAAAGTCAAGGCCGAACATCAAAAGCCTTCTGGTCTGTTGACACAACCCGACATTCCGCAGTGGAAGTGGGAAGGTATCACTATGGACTTCGTTACTAAGTTACCTAAGACTTCGAACGGTAACGATACTATTTGGGTCGTAGTTGATCGTCTTACTAAATCTGCACATTTCATACCGATCAAGGAAACCGACAAGATGGAGAGATTAGCACAGCTTTATATTAAAGAAATCGTCTCACGTCATGGTGTTCCTATCTCGATCATTTCTGATCGCGATAGTCGATTTGTTTCTAGATTTTGGAAAACTTTACAATCTGCTCTTGGAACTCAACTCGACATGAGTACAGCTTATCATCCGCAAACCGATGGTCAAAGTGAACGAACCATTCAAACTATGGAGGATATGCTACGTGCTTGTGCAATCGATTTCGGCAAAGGATGGGATAGACATCTACCTTTGGTTGAATTTTCTTATAATAACAGTTATCACTCCAGCATTAAGGCTGCACCTTTTGAAGCTTTATATGGACGGAAGTGTAGATCCCCTTTGTGTTGGGATGAACTTGAGGACAGACATTTAACTGGTCCTGAAATTATTCACGAAACTACCGAAAAGATCGTTCAAATCAAGCAACGTTTAGAAACTGCCCGTAGCCGACAGAAAAGCTATGCCAATAAGAAACGAAAAGACATCGAATACCAAGTTGGAGATAAAGTCATGTTGAAAGTATCCCCTTGGAAAGGTGTTGTCCGCTTCGGTAAGCGAAGTAAACTCAGTCCACGATATGTTGGACCATTCACAATCACTGAAAGAGTCGGTCCCGTGGCATACCGATTAGAACTGCCAACCGAACTTAGTCAAGTACATGATGTGTTTCATGTCTCAAATCTTAAACGGTGTCTTGCCGATGACACACTCGTTATTCCTCTGGATGATGTCCGCATTGATGAGCAAATGCACTTCGTTGAAGAACCTATAGAAATCATGGAAGGAGAGGTCAAACAAACGCGTAAAAGCAATATACCTATCGTTAAAGTCCGGTGGAATTCGCGTAGAGGCCCCGAATATACCTGGGAACGCAAAGACCATATGAAACGGAAATATCCCCATCTCTTCTCAACTGCTGATGCAAACGAGAAAACTACCTAAAAACTTCGGGACGAAGTTTTCAATAACGGGGAGGTACTATAACGACCCTCATTTTTCCATTCTATATTTTTTCAATATTAAATGCCCAAACAATATAATTAAAACTTAATGATCAAACTTTAATCAACAATTGTTAAGTGTTAAGAGTTAGAAAACATATTAATTAACTTTGTGCAATAATTGACAAGTTAATAAAAGATGAAAATAATAAACTGTTAGTCGACACTCGCTACTAATTAAAATTTATGCATTTATGTAATATTATAACTAATAACCTGTAAGTAATAAATAAAAAGTGACATTTATATAAATAATAAAACAGTTGGGAACTAAATATATACAAGTCATGAATTAGTAAAAAGAAAATAATACTTATCAATGTAGTAAATGTAAAAATAATAATAGTAATAATAATGAGACTAAAGAATCTTAAACCATTACATCCTTATGTTGACTAAAAATAAGGTATAAACTAGTACCACCTATTGTTGACTAAAAAAAAAAAAAAATTATAAAACTCATTTTATCAACTTTATTTTCACTATAAATAGCACCCATTTGTTTCATTTCAACTCACACCTCAAAACACACTCTCAACTTGAAAGAAACTCTCCCAAGTCTCAGCAACTATTTTTTTGTAAGTCCCCTAATTAATTTATATAGTTTTTATTAAGTTTTTATATAGTTTTATGCTAGTTTTTATGTTAAAAACTAATTAAATACGAAATTAATTTTAATAAAAAATGTAAATACATGATAATTAGTGTTAAGTATCCTAATGTCTATAAAAATTAGTTTCATGAATTATAAAGTCGGAATAGTATTTATTAAAAATCAAAAACTGATTTTTTTTATAAACTGAAATACATAAATGATTTTTATTAAATAGTAAACGAATTTTTTTGTAAAATTTTATTTTAGTCGCTTGCTATATCATATGTAAGGGTAATTATAAATTTTTTTTATAATTAAATTCGCATGTTTAATATTTAATTTGAATTTTCTTCTGAAAACGCTACAGTACCCGATTAAACTGTTTTTTATAATAAAATGAAATTACATGTTACAGCAGGTTTCTAAACATGATAACTATTAAAAACTACTTAATAACTATTAATAAAGTTATAAAAATATTTGTAGAATTAATGGTTATGTATTTCTATTTAATTTTTTTTATTTAAACTAAAAACTACACAATAGTATGATTAAATAGTTAAACTATTTATATAAATGTATAAATAATTTTTCTGACTTTGTTGTAACATTATAAGCATAGAAAAAATATTGGTTGAATTAATTTGGTTCATTTAATAATTAATTCTTTATAAACTTTGTATTATTACAAACCGAAAGGAAAATGGAAAATAAATACTTAAACACCATAACAAAAATCTATAAATTTTTCTTAAGCTTATTTTGATCAGTAGAACATAAGAAAAATATAAAATGTGATGTTTAATTTGTTTACCTATTTATTTACATTTTAGCTATTAAAACAATAATAAAAAGTGTTATTTAATACACAAAACTTAATATTAATGTGTATAAAAATTTTATTATGTTTTATACATATTACCTACTGATATTAAATCAATATTACACTTGTTAATATTATTAGATAATTAATTGATGCTATTATTGATCTAAAACAAAATTTAAAATAAATATATATATGTATCCTTACATATATATAATATTTATATATATTGAAACACTTATAAGTAAAATAACTAAAGTGTTGTATTCCTATACACACCTAAAAACATATTGGATCGGTATATTAGACTTGTATAGATCTTAAACTTTCTCGATGTGGATGGAAGCTCGAAAGTCTTAGGTGGAGGGTCTGGATTGACCAATTTAACGGATCCTAGTGCTCAGAAACCTAATGACCTGAAAAGTCCATTTTAAATTGAAAGTGGGTAGATTGGAAGCTTGTCTAATATGCAAAAGCCTTTCCAAAACGATAAACAATCTTTAAACTTACTACACACGAAAATACTTAAACTTATCTTCATACGGGCAAAACATCTAAACTATTCTCAACTTATTCTTAGGTTGACTTATCTTGTGCTTCGATCATCCATACATTCTCTTTAAGGACTACCTTACTTCATCGAATTACTAAGGTGATTTTTATAGCCCCACTTTACTTGAGCTCAATTTACTTTTTATACTTATTGGGGTGAGACACATGGTGCTTTTACTATTTACAATTTAGACACAAGTACCAACTAAAACTATGCTATACCCGGCTATGTCCGACTAAGTCCCTACAGTGATATTTTTAGGTGCTGCGGCATGCTTAGTTATTGGGGGTAGGCCTATCGGGAGTAACGTCCCCGATACATTTGATGTTATCTTTGTATTGCTTGATAATGAAATTAAACCGACAAGTAGAACTAACTTGTCATGGGGCAAACTTGAACGTTTAGTCTAAATATCACGCACTGGCATAACTTTTTGATCCTGCGGGAGATCAACCTTACAAATTAAATCTTGTGGTCTAAAACAAACGGTCAAACTTATTTGTTAAACCTATGAACTTCACTCAACCTTTTGGTTGACACTTTAGCATGTTTTGTCTCAGGTGCTGTTTGATTCAAGCTCTTATACTTACTGCTTATGTGATGCTACTTGGACATAGGATCAAGAGATATCGCATTTATTACTTCTGCATGTGAACATTTCCATTATTGTTATTCCTATCATTGTAACTACGTTTCATTTTCCGCTGCGTGCTCAATAAAGTTTGTTTTATCATTTAGTATTGTTCTCGTATATTATAATATGTTGGTTGATTTGATATTAAGTCACATTTCACCCAGGCCCTAACTGGGGGTGTGACAGTTATCTCCTCCTCCCCTGCTTGTATTTTTACAAGTTCGTTCCCTCATAGTGTTGACTAGTCTACGGCGCTCCCGACTATCACCATTTAGATTAGATTCCATCTTCTTCCGATTTCATGATACTGTTTATACCGATGTATAGATGAATGTAGGGACTTGTAATGTTATAATTCGGGTTATAATAATAATACGTTTTGCTTATCAAAAAAAAAATTGGTTATAGAGTATTGAAAATAATAGTACTCCGTAATTAATAATTATTATTAATAGTTTAATAATAATAAATAATACTACGTATAGTATTATAATTTAATTTAATTTATTTTTGGGACTTATATAAAACAATATAATTATTATTAATAGTTTAATAATAATAAATAATATAGTATTATAATTTAATATCTTTTTGGGACTTATATAAAACAATAAGTACGACGTACAATATTTATTTTATCCTCTAAATACCCTAAAAATCGACCGGTTTTTAAATCCAGATCTCATGTAATTAAATCCAGATTTATGCTCGAAACCTCTCTATTGCGCGGCTGTCAAATACATACCCTAAAAAAAACCTATCGTCGCATGTAATTAAATCTCTTATTATGTTCCTTGAAGGCCGATCCTGTTATTGAATTATTAAGGTATCAAAATCTGATATCGTTAAGCAAGCAAAATCGACATTTGGTGCAGTATATCTCACCGAAGAACAAGCACGAATTCAGTCCGGTTTAGATTTGATATTGGGGTAAGAAAATTACACGTTTTTTCTTTTTCAGATTTATATATAAAGAGATTAATTTGAATAATTGATAGATAGATGATGAACGCCAATTGAAGTTTAGGGTTTAAAAGTCGTTACGGTTTTGTTTTGTTTTGTTCTTTGCTGGAGTAATTTATAATTATTATTATTGCTTATGCTAGACATGTATCATGGATTCATATACTTGGATAATCATATAATTTGGTTCTTCTATTTTATTAATAATCATTTATATTATTAATATTATTATGAATATGAAATTGTAATTAACCCCTAATTAGCTCTGTATTCTAGCTTGCTTGCAGACGTTCGAATAAACAAAAACCACCAACCGATGGACGTGATGATGATCAGTTCCGTTCCAGATTCTGTTAACTACGAGTCACTCAGTTTTCCTCTTCCACCACGTCAGCGTTGGGACCCACCGGTGAAGGCCGTCAAACGCAGGCCGGTTACTGAAAAGAAGAAGATCAAAAGAAGAAGACGTGATGTAGATGACGTGGACATTATTGCCAAAAGGCTCCGTGCAGAACATTCATCTACTACTGACCACATAGATGTATTTACGAATCTGCCAGAGTGTTTAAAGCTTCACATTCTTTCGCTTCTTGAAGTCAAATACGCTGTTCGAACATCCGCATTATCCAAGACATGGAAACCGTTATGGACTTCAATTCCTACCCTCAATTTAGATTCTACTAGTGATGGTTTTGAACGACTCAATATTTTTGATAAGTTTGTGCACAAAAGGTTGTCTTTTCGTAGTGATCGGGCGATGAAATTGGATCGATTATCATTTACCCGTCATGGGGTATCGAGTGCCGAGATTTTAGAAACAGTTTTCAGCTACGCGTTATCACAAGATGTTAGAGAAGTTGAGTCGTGGATCAACAGTAGCAAAAATGGGTCTTGGCCCAATTGCTTAAAGAATTCATCTTCAAACTCGTTAAAAAGTTTGAAACTTGGAAGCAATGATTATCTTAGTTGCCCGCTTTTGGGGCCGAATTCAGATCACACGTTCAAGAATTTGGGTATTTTGTCTCTAGAGAGGGTGTTTATCTACGATTTACAACCATTCTCAAGATTCCCCTTTTTGGAGAAGTTAACACTGAATGAATGTAGTATTGAAACTAAGGGTCGCATTTTGAACATACACGCTTTGAAGCTTTTGGAGTTGCAAGTCTCGTGCAACGAGTCGATTGATCGTTTGGAACTCGTAACTCCAAACCTTAAGTCGTTTAAATATCGAACGTATAATTTTCCACAATTGGAAACACCTCAAGGTGGTCTTGATGTTCTTCAAACAGTGGTACTCGATTACCACGATTCTGGCTTAGATGAATACGACAAAGAAGATTTTGAAAATTTGTTGAGTTTATTTTCGGGCGTTTGTAGTACCAAATCGCTTAGCTTATTTCCGGCTGTTGTTGAGCTTCTATCGTTATTTAAAGACGAGCTGGGGGAGCGATGTTCACCCCCTTTTAAGGACTTGAAGTTTTTTATGGTGGATTACTCGGGAAGATGCTCGAGTAGTCGATCAAAAGAAATAATTAGACCCTGTGCCAAGATCACAAATTACTTGCTCAAGAACTGTGAATGTAGTGTGTTGAAGAGGTTTTAGTTAATTTGTTGATTTCATATTTCCATCATATCATATTTTGTTATTTAATGAAACCATCTGTTATTTCTTTTCTTTCTGGCTGTTATTGCAATAATTTACTTATGGTATGCGAATGTTTAGGATGGTTTGTGGGAATCATTGTTATTGATTTTGTATTAATTAATCAATGGTAAATGCTAACTTCAATTTGTTTTGTTTTTTTTTTTTTTTGAAAAAGGAACCATTATATATAAGAAATCCCATCATCAAATTGATGATTGATTTAAAGGAAATCACATTACATGAAACATAGAATGACGACAATCACATGAAACAAAGACAGATGACAAAACCGAAACAACGATCATAAGCGTCCCGTATCAAGATCTTCGGGAGTACATCTCAAACAAAAGCTTGAAGCCCGAAAAATAACTTTGATGTCCAAGCCTAAAGAAGAACTTTCAACTTTATAGCCTGAACCAAGCTAGACCAGCATGTGAATCGGGAAGTGAAAAAAGCTTCGTTACGAGCCGACCAAATCGCCCACAACGTGGCCGGACCAATAAACCTCCAAAACATTGGATCTCTAATGCTCATCCCGGAATACCAATCGGATGAAAATTGAAGCAAACTTCCTGCCATCACCCATCTAATGATCCACTATATGAAAAGAGCCGACCAAATGTTAAAGGACCACGAACAAATCGTAAGGAGATAAGAAAATCGACTCGTCATGATCTTGACACCATATACATAAAGACGACTGCCCCGTTGAAGGATATGCCACTATCGAAAAATTTGTATAACCGGGATACTCCTTTGAAATGCCAACCAATGAAAGAAGGAAATTATGAAATGAATCCGAATATTCCAAATGTATTTTTCCTAAACCGGACTTTGATGTTGAGCCGAATAAAGAAAAAAGTGAACCCCACCGGCCACGGTATAAAATACGTCAAGGCCATGAAGGCAGTAGACTATGACTTCACGAGATTCGGTAAAAGTAACCGAAGACAGTAGCTCGAAAAATGAGAGGCTTCACTAGAATCAAAATGAGATGAGATAAGCATACATGGAAATACGATACGACAGTATCATCATGATCACAGGATAAAAAATCACATTCTTTTACTTTGGATTCTTTGAGATGGGAAAAATCTATACAATCAGAGGATACTTCCTTGACATTGACTTTTGTATTTCGAATTGCAATAAATAGAACTAGAAAAAGATTGGGCATTGTGCCAACTTTGAAAGCTTTGCGGCCTTGTGATACCATGACTCCGAGTGCTCCTAGAGGCCACCCTCATTGCTTCCTTTTGAAAGATTCTAACCTGTTACCTTCAATACCCTTCATAAGATCTCCAAATTTTCGAAAGTCATCCTTTTTTTGATCTTTTTTTGGTAACAGTGGTTTGCAACACTCCTTATTAGCTTTCGCATTTTTTGAAAGAGTTGGGACATCATCTAAATCGAGAGCCCCGTTGGATTCGAACAACATCGAAGCATCGTAAATTTCCTCATTCAAGGCAATCTTCTTAGCTTTGGTTTTATTTATTTTAACGGGGCTTTTATGGATCGAAGAAGAAGCTTCGGTGACCTTTAGTTCCTTATCTTTTTGAATGTTTTTTTCGTGTAAGAGCGCATGATGCTCGGCAATCTTTGCCACCACAATAAACGTGACCAGACTTGGAAATGGGTTCTTTTGTGGGTAATTCAATTGGGTTGGATGAAAAGGTAGGTTGGATATTATCTTGAATTTGTTTGGAAGTGTCAGAATAGGTAGGAAAAGTAGTTGACTCACCTTTATGCTTCGGGGTACATGAAATGTTTATTTAGATAAAACAAAGAGCACAACTCCAATATAAGCAATTAAAATTTAGAGTCAAGAACATAGATAAGTGGCATGAATGGTCACAGCTCCAATACTCTCTATATATATAGTATGAAAGGTTACACCCTTTAGCGAAACGGGAATCATGAATGGTCACACCTTTTGATTCAAAGGTGTCCATTAAGACCACCATTAACTGTGCATGTGACGTCACAGACATGGAGTGCACTTTTTGGCCAAAAAGTGCAATCTGCCTGTGACTAGGCAAGGTCAGAATCTGACCCTCATTAACCCTGTGTGTCAAATTTTAGTGTCAGATTTCAGTAGGGTTCACCAATTTTTTATTTTCTTTATTTCTTTTGATTTTATATAAACTAAAATACATATTTAATAACATAAAATACATAAAAATATAAAAATAACAAAAATTAATATATTTTAATAATTCAACGATTACATGAAAATTCAACGATTACATTAATTGAAACGACTACGAATTAAACATAAAAATTACATAAAAAAATACTAATGCATAGAGCGGAAGGTAGCCGGAAGGTTCCAAATATGCTCGACTAAATCTTGAGTTAGTTGGTCGTGCACCGATTGATCCCTTATCTCTCGCATGATAACGTCTTGATCACCCCGTCCTCTATCCCTAACACGTTCGGGACGATTCTCTATTTCCTCGGTACGCCATTCTTCTTCCCAATCACTTAGAGCAAATCCGTCTAAAATCATATTATGTAATATGACACAAGTTTCCATCACTCTTCGCATCTTGTTTACCGACATAGTGCGTGCTGCTATCCTTAAAATATGAAACCGACCTTGAAGAACACCAAAAGTGAAATGTCCCGTTCTTATTGATTAAAAACGTTCCATATTAATTGATTTCGTTGCGAGGTTTTGACCTCTATATGAGACGTTTTTCAAAGACTGCATTCATTTTTAAACAAACCATAACCTTTATTTCATCAATAAAGGTTTAAAAAGCTTTACGTAGATTATCAAATAATGATAATCTAAAATATCCTGTTTACACACGACCATTACATAATGGTTTACAATACAAATATGTTACAACAAAATAAGTTTCTTGAATGCAGTTTTTACACAATATCATACAAGCATGGACTCCAAATCTTGTCCTTATTTAAGTATGCGACAGCGGAAGCTCTTAATAATCACCTGAGAATAAACATGCTTAAAACGTCAACAAAAATGTTGGTGAGTTATAGGTTTAACCTATATATATCAAATCGTAACAATAGACCACAAGATTTCATATTTCAATACACATCCCATACATAGAGATAAAAATCATTCATATGGTGAACACCTGGTAACCGACAATAACAAGATGCATATATAAGAATATCCCCATCATTCCGGGACACCCTTCGGATATGATATAAATTTCGAAGTACTAAAGCATCCGGTACTTTGGATGGGGTTTGTTAGGCCCAATAGATCTATCTTTAGGATTCGCGTCAATTAGGGTGTCTGTTCCCTAATTCTTAGATTACCAGACTTAATAAAAAGGGGCATATTCGATTTCGATAATTCAACCATAGAATGTAGTTTCACGTACTTGTGTCTATTTTGTAAATCATTTATAAAACCTGCATGTATTCTCATCCCAAAAATATTAGATTTTAAAAAATGGGACTATAACTCACTTTCACAGATTTTTACTTCGTCGGGAAGTAAGACTTGGCCACTGGTTGATTCACGAACCTATAACAATATATACATATATATCAAAGTATGTTCAAAATATATTTACAACACTTTTAATATATTTTGATGTTTTAAGTTTATTAAGTCAGCTGTCCTCGTTAGTAACCTACAACTAGTTGTCCACAGTTAGATGTACAGAAATAAATCGATAAATATTATCTTGAATCAATCCACGACCCAGTGTATACGTATCTCAGTATTGATCACAACTCAAACTATATATATTTTGGAATCAACCTCAACCCTGTATAGCTAACTCCAACATTCACATATAGAGTGTCTATGGTTGTTCCGAAATATATATAGATGTGTCGACATGATAGGTCGAAACATTGTATACGTGTCTATGGTATCTCAAGATTACATAATATACAATACAAGTTGATTAAGTTATGGTTGGAATAGATTTGTTACCAATTTTCACGTAGCTAAAATGAGAAAAATTATCCAATCTTGTTTTACCCATAACTTCTTCATTTTAAATCCGTTTTGAGTGAATCAAATTGCTATGGTTTCATATTGAACTCTATTTTATGAATCTAAACAGAAAAAGTATAGGTTTATAGTCGGAAAAATAAGTTACAAGTCGTTTTTGTAAAGGTAGTCATTTCAGTCGAAAGAACGACGTCTAGATGACCATTTTAGAAAACATACTTCCACTTTGAGTTTAACTATAATTTTTGGATATAGTTTCATGTTCATAATAAAAATCATTTTCTCAGAATAACAACTTTTAAATCAAAGTTTATCATAGTTTTTAATTAACTAACCCAAAACAGCCCGCGGTGTTACTACGACGGCGTAAATCCGGTTTTACGGTGTTTTTCGTGTTTCCAGGTTTTAAATCATTAAGTTAGCATATCATATAGATATAGAACATGTGTTTAGTTGATTTTAAAAGTCAAGTTAGAAGGATTAACTTTTATTTGCGAACAAGTTTAGAATTAACTAAACTATGTTCTAGTGATTACAAGTTTAAACCTTCGAATAAGATAGCTTTATATGTATGAATCGAATGATGTTATGAACATCATTACTACCTTAAGTTCCTTGGATAAACCTACTGGAAAATAGAAAAATGGATCTAGCTTCAACGGATCCTTAGATGGCTCGAAGTTCTTGAAGCAGAATCATGACACGAAAACAAGTTCAAGTAAGATCATCACTTGAAATAAGATTGTTATAGTTATAGAAATTGAACCAAAGTTTGAATATGATTATTACCTTGTATTAGAATGATAACCTACTGTAAGAAACAAAGATTTCTTGAGGTTGGATGATCACCTTACAAGATTGGAAGTGAGCTAGCAAACTTGAAAGTATTCTTGATTTTATGAAACTAGAACTTTTGGAATTTATGAAGAACACTTAGAACTTGAAGATAGAACTTGAGAGAGTTCAATTAGATGAAGAAAATTGAAGAATGAAAGTGTTTGTAGGTGTTTTTGGTCGTTGGTGTATGGATTAGATATAAAGGATATGTAATTTTGTTTTCATGTAAATAAGTCATGAATGATTACTCATATTTTTGTAATCTTATGAGATATTTCATGCTAGTTGCCAAATGATGGTTCCCACATGTGTTAGGTGACTCACATGGGCTGCTAAGAGCTGATCATTGGAGTGTATATACCAATAGTACATACATCTAAAAGCTGTGTATTGTACGAGTACGAATACGGGTGCATACGAGTAGAATTGTTGATGAAACTGAACGAGGATGTAATTGTAAGCATTTTTGTTAAGTAGAAGTATTTTGATAAGTGTATTGAAGTCTTTCAAAAGTGTATAAATACATGTTAAAAACACTACATGTATATACATTTTAACTGAGTCGTTAAGTCATCGTTAGTCGTTACATGTAAGTGTTGTTTTGAAACCTTTAGGTTAACGATCTTGTTAAATGTTGTTAACCCAATGTTTATAATATCAAATGAGATTTTAAATTATTATATTATCATGATATTATCATGTATGAATATCTCTTAATATGATATATATACATTAAATGTCTTTACAACGATAATCGTTACATATATGTCTCGTTTAAAAATCATTAAGTTAGTAGTCTTGTTTTTACATATGTAGTTCATTGTTAATATACTTAATGATATGTTTACTTATCATAGTATCATGTTAACTATATATATATCCATATATATGTCATCATATAGTTTTTACAAGTTTTAACGTTCGTGAATCACCGGTCAACTTGGGTGGTCAATTGTCTATATGAAACATATTTCAATTAATCAAGTCTTAACAAGTTTGATTGCTTAACATGTTGGAAACATTTAATCATGTAAATATCAATCTCAATTAATATATATAAACATGGAAAAGTTCGGGTCACTACAGTACCTACCCGTTAAATAAATTTCGTCCCGAAATTTTAAGCTGTTGAAGGTGTTGACGAATCTTCTGGAAATAGATGCGGGTATTTCTTCTTCATCTGATCTTCACGCTCCCAGGTGAACTCGGGTCCTCTGCGAGCATTCCATCGAACCTTAACAATTGGTATCTTGTTTTGCTTAAGTCTTTTAACCTCACGATCCATTATTTCGACGGGTTCTTCGATGAATTGGAGTTTTTCGTTGATTTGGATTTCATCTAACGGAATAGTGAGATCTTCTTTAGCAAAACATTTCTTCAAATTCGAGACGTGGAAAGTGTTATGTACAGCCGCGAGTTGTTGAGGTAACTCAAGTCGGTAAGCTACTGGTCCGACACGATCAATAATCTTGAATGGTCCAATATACCTTGGATTTAATTTCCCTCGTTTACCAAATCGAACAACGCCTTTCCAAGGTGAAACTTTAAGCATGACCATCTCTCCAATTTCAAATTCTATATCTTTTCTTTTAATGTCAGCGTAGCTCTTTTGTCGACTTTGGGCGGTTTTCAACCGTTGTTGAATTTGGATGATCTTCTCGGTAGTTTCTTGTATAATCTCCGGACCCGTAATCTGTCTATCCCCCACCTCACTCCAACAAATCGGAGACCTGCACTTTCTACCATAAAGTGCTTCAAACGGCGCCATCTCAATGCTTGAATGGTAGCTGTTGTTGTAGGAAAATTCTGCTAACGGTAGATGTCGATCCCAACTGTTTCCGAAATCAATAACACATGCTCGTAGCATGTCTTCAAGCGTTTGTATCGTCCTTTCGCTCTGCCCATCAGTTTGTGGATGATAGGCAGTACTCATGTCTAGACGAGTTCCTAATGCTTGCTGTAATGTCTGCCAGAATCTTGAAATAAATCTGCCATCCCTATCAGAGATAATAGAGATTGGTATTCCATGTCTGGAGACGACTTCCTTCAAATACAGTCGTGCTAACTTCTCCATCTTGTCATCTTCTCTTATTGGTAGGAAGTGTGCTGATTTGGTGAGACGATCAACTATTACCCAAATAGTATCAAAACCACTTGCAGTCCTTGGCAATTTAGTGATGAAATCCATGGTAATGTTTTCCCATTTCCATTCCGGGATTTCGGGTTGTTGAAGTAGACCTGATGGTTTCTGATGCTCAGCTTTGACCTTAGAACACGTCAAACATTCTCCTACATATTTAGCAACATCGGCTTTCATACCCGGCCACCAAAAATGTTTCTTGAGATCCTTGTACATCTTCCCCGTTCCAGGATGTATTGAGTATCTGGTTTTATGAGCTTCTCTAAGTACCATTTCTCTCATATCTCCAAATTTTGGTACCCAAATCCTTTCAGCCCTATACCGGGTTCCGTCTTCCCGAATATTAAGATGCTTCTCCGATCCTTTGGGTATTTCATCCTTTAAATTTCCCTCTTTTAAAACTCCTTGTTGCGCCTCCTTTATTTGAGTAGTAATGTTATTATGAATCATTATATTCATAGATTTTACTCGAATGGGTTCTCTATCCTTCCTGCTCAAGGCATCGGCTACCACATTTGCCTTCCCCGGGTGGTAACGAATCTCAAAATCGTAATCATTCAATAATTCAATCCACCTACGCTGCCTCATATTCAGTTGTTTCTGATTAAATATGTGTTGAAGACTTTTGTGGTCGGTATATATAATACTTTTGACCCCATATAAGTAGTGCCTCCAAGTCTTTAATGCAAAAACAACCGCGCCTAATTCCAAATCATGCGTCGTATAATTTTGTTCGTGATTCTTCAATTGTCTAGAAGCATAAGCAATCACCTTCGTTCGTTGCATTAATACACAACCGAGACCTTGCTTTGATGCGTCACAATAAATCACAAAATCATCATTCCCTTCAGGCAATGACAATATAGGTGCCGTAGTTAGCTTTTTCTTCAATAACTGAAACGCTTTCTCTTGTTCATCATTCCATTCAAATTTCTTCCCTTTATGCGTTAATGCAGTCAAGGGTTTTGCTATTCTGGAAAAGTCTTGGATGAACCTTCTGTAGTAACCAGCTAGTCCTAAAAACTGGCGTATGTGTTTCGGAGTTTTCGGGGTTTCCCACTTTTCAACAGTTTCTATCTTTGCCGGATCCACCTTAATACCTTCTTTGTTCACTATGTGACCGAGGAATTGAACTTCTTCCAACCAAAATGCACACTTTGAAAACTTAGCGTACAATTCTTCCTTCCTCAATACTTCTAACACCTTTCTCAAATGTTCACCGTGTTCTTGGTCATTCTTTGAGTAAATAAGTATGTCATCAATGAAAACAATGACAAACTTGTCAAGGTATGGTCCACACACTCGGTTCATAAGGTCCATGAACACAGCTGGTGCATTAGTTAAACCAAACGGCATGACCATAAACTCGTAATGACCGTAACGTGTTCTGAAAGCAGTCTTTGGAATATCATCTTCTTTCACCCGCATTTGATGATACCCGGAACGTAAGTCAATCTTTGAATAAACAGACGAGCCTTGTAGTTGATCAAATAAGTCATCGATTCTCGGTAGTGGGTATCGGTTCTTGATGGTAAATTTGTTCAACTCTCGGTAGTCGATACACAACCTGAATGTACCATCTTTCTTCTTGACAAACAAAACAGGAGCTCCCCACGGTGATGTGCTTGGTCGAATGAAACCACGCTCTAAAAGTTCTTGTAATTGGCTTTGTAGTTCTTTCATCTCGCTGGGTGCGAGTCTGTAAGGAGCACGAGCTATTGGTGCAGCTCCTGGTACAAGATCTATTTGAAATTCAACGGATCGATGTGGGGGTAATCCCGGTAATTCTTTCGGAAATACATCGGGAAATTCTTTTGCGACGGGAACATCATTGATGCTCTTTTCTTCAGTTTGTACTTTCTCGACGTGTGCTAGAACAGCATAGCAACCTTTTCTTATTAGTTTTTGTGCCTTCAAATTACTAATAAGATGTAGCTTCGTGTTGCCCTTTTCTCCGTACACCATTAAGGGTTTTCCTTTTTCTCGTATAATGCGAATTGCATTTTTGTAACAAACGATCTCCGCTTTCACTTCTTTCAACCAGTCCATACCGATTATCACATCAAAACTCCCTAACTCTACTGGTATCAAATCAATCTTAAATGTTTCGCTAACCAGTTTAATTTCTCGATTCCGACATATATTAACTGCTGAAATTAATTTACCATTTGCTAATTCGAGTAAAAATTTACTATCCAAAGGCGTCAATGGACAACTTAATTTAGCACAAAAATCTCTACTCATATAGCTTCTATCCGCACCCGAATCAAATAAAACGTAAGCAGATTTATTGTCAATAAGAAACGTACCCGTAACAAGCTCCAGGTCTTCCTGTGCCTCTGCCGCATTAATATTGAAAACTCTTCCGCGGCCTTGTCCATTTGTGTTCTCCTGGTTCGGGCAATTTCTAATGATGTGGCCCGGTTTTCCACATTTATAACAAACTACATTGGCATAACTTGCTCCGACACTACTTGCTCCACCATTACTCGTTCCGACACCATTTGTTCCTTTCGTTCTATTAACCCCTGGTCCGTAGACCTCACACTTCGCCGCGCTATGACCATTTCTTTTACACTTGTTGCAAAATTTGGTGCAGAACCCCGAGTGATTCTTTTCACACCTTTGGCATAGCTGCTTCTGATTGTTGTTGTTGTTGCGGTTATTATTGTTGTTGGGATGATTGTTGTAGTTGCTGTTGTTGTTGTTGTTGTTGTTGTTGGGCCGTTTGTTATAGTTGCGATTGATGTTGCGATTGTTGGGATAATTGTTGCGATTATTGTTGTAATTGTTGTTGTTGTTGTATTGGTGATTCTTATCACCGTTTTCCTCCCACTTTCTTTTGACTTGCTTCACATTGGCCTCTTCAGCAGTCTGTTCTTTAATTCTTTCTTCAATCTGGTTCACTAGTTTGTGAGCCATTCTACATGCCTGTTGTATGGAGGCGGGCTCGTGTGAACTTATATCTTCTTGGATTCTTTCCGGTAATCCTTTCACAAACGCGTCGATCTTCTCTTCCTCATCTTCGAATGCTCCCGGACACAATAGGCACAATTCTGTGAATCGTCTTTCGTACGTGGTAATATCAAATCCTTGGGTTCGTAACCCTCTAAGTTCTGTCTTGAGCTTATTGACCTCGGTTCTGGGACGGTACTTCTCGTTCATCAAGTGCTTGAATGCTGACCACGGTAGTGCGTACGCATCATCTTGTCCCACTTGCTCTAGATAGGTATTCCACCATGTTAACGCAGAACCTGTGAAGGTATGCGTAGCGTACTTTACTTTGTCCTCTTCAGTACACTTACTTATGGCAAACACCGATTCGACCTTCTCGGTCCACCGTTTCAATCCGATCGGTCCTTCGGTTCCATCAAATTCCAAAGGTTTGCAGGCAGTGAATTCTTTGTAGGTGCATCCTACACGATTTCCTGTACTGCTAGATCCAATGTTATTGTTGGTATGTAGCGCAGCCTGTACTGCGGCTATGTTTGAAGCTAGAAAAGTACGGAATTCCTCTTCATTCATATTCACGGTGTGTCGAGTAGTCGGTGCCATTTCCTTCAAAATAGTCAAATGGAACAAGTTAATCATACAGAATATTAAGAGTAGTCAATAGTATCTCGTAGCATAATATGAACTCATTTATAAAAGCTTTTTCTTCATATTAGCGTTTTATAAGTTTAAATTCGGGTAGTACCTACCCGTTAAGTTCATACTTAGTAGCTAATATACAATTCAACTACTACAATTCTATATGAAAAACTGATTGTAATAATATTTCGCATTCAAACTTTTACACAATATTTTACAAACTTACAATACCGCTTATTTTACATATAGCATGAAATATAGCACACAATAAATTTGATACAAGATGGTTGTGAAGATAATTCTAGCTAGTACACAAGTCGTTCAGCAAAGGCAATAAAGACACGTAATTCATACGTCCAGAAACAAGTCATGCATTCTGGTTTTACTAGGACTACTTCCCATCCTTGGTCTTGTGGAACATAACCGTTATGGCCGTTGATAAGACAGCGTGTTGTAACGTCGTTAAAGGGACGAGGGTTACGTAATGTCCAACAGTCCCGTAACAATCTAAAAACCTCATTTCTTACCCCAATTACCGACTCCGTCACTTGTGGAAACGTTTTGTTTAATAGTTGTAGCCCGATGTTCTTGTTCTCACTTTGGTGAGAAGCGAACATTACTAATCCGTAAGCATAACATGCTTCTTTATGTTGCATGTTAGCCGCTTTTTCTAAATCACGAAGTCCAATATTCGGATATATTGAGTCAAAATAATTTCTTAACCCGTTGCGTAAAATAGCATTTGGGTTCCCCGCAATATATGCGTCAAAGTAAACACATCGTAACTTATGGGTTTCCCAATGTGATATCCCCCATCTTTCAAACGAAAGTCTCTTATAAACCAAGACATTCTTGGAACGTTCTTCGAATGTCTTACAAACTGATCTCGCCTTAAATAGTTGTGCCGAAGAATTCTGGCCGACTCTAGACAAGATTTCATCAATCATGTCTCCGGGTAGGTCTCTTAAAATATTGGGTTGTCTATCCATTTTGTGTTTTTAAACTGTAAAATAGACAAGAGTTAGATTCATAAAAAAAAAATACTTATTAATACAAGCAATTTTTACATATATCATAAAGCATAAGAACACTATATTCCATATATTACACCACACGAATACAACTATCTTATTCCGACTCGTTCGTTTCTTCTTCTTCGGTTTTGGTTCGTTTTGCCAAGTTTCTAGGGATATATGATGTTCCCCTAATACGAGCCGTCGTTGTCCACATTGGTTTAGAAAAACCTGGTGGTTTAGAGGTTCCCGGGTCATTGTTACAACTTAAGGACTTCGGGGGTTGACGATACATATAAAGTTCATCGGGGTTGGAATTAGATTTCTCTATTTTTATGCCCTTTCCCTTATTATTTTCTTTTGCCTTTTTAAATTCAGTTGGGGTAATTTCTATAACATCATCGGAATTCTCGTCGGAATCCGATTCATCGGAGAATTGGTAATCCTCCCAATATTTTGCTTCCTTGGCGGAAACACCATTGACCATAATTAACCTTGGTCGGTTGGTTGAGGATTTTCTTTTACTTAACCGTTTTATTATTTCCCCCACCGGTTCTATTTCTTCATCCGGTTCCGATTCTTCTTCCGGTTCCGATTCTTCTTCCGGTTCCGACTCTTCTTCCAGTTCCTCTTCGGGAACTTGTGAATCAGTCCACGAATCATTCCAATTTACATTTGACTCTTCATTATTATTAGGTGAGTCAATGGGACTTGTTCTAGAGGTAGACATCTATCACGTAATATCAAACGCGTTAAGAGATTAATATATCACATAATATTCACATGTTAAAAATATATAGTTTCCAACAAAATTTGTTAAGCAATCATTTTTCAAGTAAACACGGTCGAAGTCCAGACTCACTAATGCATCCTAACAAACTCGATAAGACACACTAATGCAAAATTCTGGTTCTCTAAGACCAACGCTCGGATACCAACTGAAATGTCCCGTTCTTATTGATTAAAAACGTTCCATATTAATTGATTTCGTTGCGAGGTTTTGACCTCTATATGAGACGTTTTTCAAAGACTGCATTCATTTTTAAACAAACCATAACCTTTATTTCATCAATAAAGGTTTAAAAAGCTTTACGTAGATTATCAAATAATGATAATCTAAAATATCCTGTTTACACACGACCATTACATAATGGTTTACAATACAAATATGTTACAACAAAATAAGTTTCTTGAATGCAGTTTTTACACAATATCATACAAGCATGGACTCCAAATCTTGTCCTTATTTAAGTATGCGACAGCGGAAGCTCTTAATAATCACCTGAGAATAAACATGCTTAAAACGTCAACAAAAATGTTGGTGAGTTATAGGTTTAACCTATATATATCAAATCGTAACAATAGACCACAAGATTTCATATTTCAATACACATCCCATACATAGAGATAAAAATCATTCATATGGTGAACACCTGGTAACCGACAATAACAAGATGCATATATAAGAATATCCCCATCATTCCGGGACACCCTTCGGATATGATATAAATTTCGAAGTACTAAAGCATCCGGTACTTTGGATGGGGTTTGTTAGGCCCAATAGATCTATCTTTAGGATTCGCGTCAATTAGGGTGTCTGTTCCCTAATTCTTAGATTACCAGACTTAATAAAAAGGGGCATATTCGATTTCGATAATTCAACCATAGAATGTAGTTTCACGTACTTGTGTCTATTTTGTAAATCATTTATAAAACCTGCATGTATTCTCATCCCAAAAATATTAGATTTTAAAAAATGGGACTATAACTCACTTTCACAGATTTTTACTTCGTCGGGAAGTAAGACTTGGCCACTGGTTGATTCACGAACCTATAACAATATATACATATATATCAAAGTATGTTCAAAATATATTTACAACACTTTTAATATATTTTGATGTTTTAAGTTTATTAAGTCAGCTGTCCTCGTTAGTAACCTACAACTAGTTGTCCACAGTTAGATGTACAGAAATAAATCGATAAATATTATCTTGAATCAATCCACGACCCAGTGTATACGTATCTCAGTATTGATCACAACTCAAACTATATATATTTTGGAATCAACCTCAACCCTGTATAGCTAACTCCAACATTCACATATAGAGTGTCTATGGTTGTTCCGAAATATATATAGATGTGTCGACATGATAGGTCGAAACATTGTATACGTGTCTATGGTATCTCAAGATTACATAATATACAATACAAGTTGATTAAGTTATGGTTGGAATAGATTTGTTACCAATTTTCACGTAGCTAAAATGAGAAAAATTATCCAATCTTGTTTTACCCATAACTTCTTCATTTTAAATCCGTTTTGAGTGAATCAAATTGCTATGGTTTCATATTGAACTCTATTTTATGAATCTAAACAGAAAAAGTATAGGTTTATAGTCGGAAAAATAAGTTACAAGTCGTTTTTGTAAAGGTAGTCATTTCAGTCGAAAGAACGACGTCTAGATGACCATTTTAGAAAACATACTTCCACTTTGAGTTTAACTATAATTTTTGGATATAGTTTCATGTTCATAATAAAAATCATTTTCTCAGAATAACAACTTTTAAATCAAAGTTTATCATAGTTTTTAATTAACTAACCCAAAACAGCCCGCGGTGTTACTACGACGGCGTAAATCCGGTTTTACGGTGTTTTTCGTGTTTCCAGGTTTTAAATCATTAAGTTAGCATATCATATAGATATAGAACATGTGTTTAGTTGATTTTAAAAGTCAAGTTAGAAGGATTAACTTTTATTTGCGAACAAGTTTAGAATTAACTAAACTATGTTCTAGTGATTACAAGTTTAAACCTTCGAATAAGATAGCTTTATATGTATGAATCGAATGATGTTATGAACATCATTACTACCTTAAGTTCCTTGGATAAACCTACTGGAAAATAGAAAAATGGATCTAGCTTCAACGGATCCTTAGATGGCTCGAAGTTCTTGAAGCAGAATCATGACACGAAAACAAGTTCAAGTAAGATCATCACTTGAAATAAGATTGTTATAGTTATAGAAATTGAACCAAAGTTTGAATATGATTATTACCTTGTATTAGAATGATAACCTACTGTAAGAAACAAAGATTTCTTGAGGTTGGATGATCACCTTACAAGATTGGAAGTGAGCTAGCAAACTTGAAAGTATTCTTGATTTTATGAAACTAGAACTTTTGGAATTTATGAAGAACACTTAGAACTTGAAGATAGAACTTGAGAGAGTTCAATTAGATGAAGAAAATTGAAGAATGAAAGTGTTTGTAGGTGTTTTTGGTCGTTGGTGTATGGATTAGATATAAAGGATATGTAATTTTGTTTTCATGTAAATAAGTCATGAATGATTACTCATATTTTTGTAATCTTATGAGATATTTCATGCTAGTTGCCAAATGATGGTTCCCACATGTGTTAGGTGACTCACATGGGCTGCTAAGAGCTGATCATTGGAGTGTATATACCAATAGTACATACATCTAAAAGCTGTGTATTGTACGAGTACGAATACGGGTGCATACGAGTAGAATTGTTGATGAAACTGAACGAGGATGTAATTGTAAGCATTTTTGTTAAGTAGAAGTATTTTGATAAGTGTATTGAAGTCTTTCAAAAGTGTATAAATACATGTTAAAAACACTACATGTATATACATTTTAACTGAGTCGTTAAGTCATCGTTAGTCGTTACATGTAAGTGTTGTTTTGAAACCTTTAGGTTAACGATCTTGTTAAATGTTGTTAACCCAATGTTTATAATATCAAATGAGATTTTAAATTATTATATTATCATGATATTATCATGTATGAATATCTCTTAATATGATATATATACATTAAATGTCTTTACAACGATAATCGTTACATATATGTCTCGTTTAAAAATCATTAAGTTAGTAGTCTTGTTTTTACATATGTAGTTCATTGTTAATATACTTAATGATATGTTTACTTATCATAGTATCATGTTAACTATATATATATCCATATATATGTCATCATATAGTTTTTACAAGTTTTAACGTTCGTGAATCACCGGTCAACTTGGGTGGTCAATTGTCTATATGAAACATATTTCAATTAATCAAGTCTTAACAAGTTTGATTGCTTAACATGTTGGAAACATTTAATCATGTAAATATCAATCTCAATTAATATATATAAACATGGAAAAGTTCGGGTCACTACAAAAAGCCCTCTCTACATCCTTTCGGGCACTAGCTTGAAACCTAGTAAACTTAATACTTGGTTCATCCGTGGGACACCCAAAACCCTTGATGAGCGTCGCCCAGTCGGGATATATACGGAGGAAACATCGACGTCTCAGAAAAATAATCATTCCATAAGTCTTCCGCGGCTTTTTCACGATTTCTTGGAATATAAATTCGGTTTCTTGGAACACGCTCGGATTGGACTTCCGAATCATCCGATTCATCTAATTCTTGAATCATTTGCACAATAAGCTCGTCTTCTGAATCTGATTCGGAGTTTAGTATATATGAAACGTAGTTTGAAGACGATGCCATAAAAATATATAAAATATATATGTTGTAAAAAGAGCTATACCGACACTAGACGCAACGACCTCGAATTCCAAGTCGGTGATCGCGTAATGTTAAAATTCGCACCTTGGAAAGGTGTAATTCGTTTCGGGAAACGCGGGAAGCTAAATCCGCGGTATATTGGTCCTTTCGAAATCTTGGAGCGTGTTGGAACCGTTGCTTATCGTTTAGATCTTCCACCTCAACTGAGTTCCGTTCATCCTACTTTCCATGTATCTAACTTGAAAAAGTGTTTAGCCGAACCCGAACTCGTCACCCCTCTCGAGGAGCTTACTATCGATGACAAACTTCATTTTGTGGAGGAACCGGTTGAAATTGTGGACACCTCCGTCAAAACGTTAAAACAAAGCCGAATTCCAATTGTCAAGGTCCGTTGGAATGCCAAAAGGGGACCCGAGTTTACTTGGGAAAGACAAGATCAAATGCAAAGGAAGTATCCTCATCTATTCGTGAATTCGGAAACGCAAGATCTCGAGGAAGAAACAACGACTACTACGCCTACTTAAATTTCGGGACGAAATTTCTTTTAAGGAGTAGGTAATGTAACATCCCGCCTTTTTCCGGTTACTTTCCGTTTAACTATTTTAAAGTCCGTTATATATTTATAACATCTTTCGTTAATACGCGTTTTAAATTATCTCGATTAGGTAATTCACGCACCCGATTCAAACTTGAGGGACTAAACTTGCCAAAATTCCAAAATGGTGACTAGGTCAAAGGAGTCAAACTCCTCTCATCCATTCATTTCATCTTCTCCATCTTTCTTCTTCTTCTTTTTCTCTCAAAAACACCAACAAGAATTCATCATCTAAATTCGGATTAGGAAGTTAGCAACAAAACAAATTACAAATTCGTGATCCTTGCATCTTCCTCTTCGATTCCATACCGATTTCATTACATTTGGGTAACTTTCTAAAATCACTAGATTTTGTGTTCTTGATGTTTCTAACTTATAAAAGTGTTAATTAGTGTCTATGGCTCAAGTCCAACATGAATATATGAATTGTATGCTCGATCTTGTTGTTTTGAAGTAACTAGCATGAACTTGAATTTTGGTGTGTTGTTCTTGAGTTTTGGATGATCATATGTTGTTAGATGTTAAAAGTTCATGTTCTAATTGTGTTCCTAGTATCACTAGCTTCAATTTGATGTGTAGGTTGCTTTAGAAAAGTTCATGAACTTGATTTATGATTTTGGTGAATTTGGGTTAGGGTTTGATGAACTTGAAATGGACTTTTGATGCATTGAATGCCATGGATTATTATTGGTAAGTGTTTAGTTGGATTGTATGCTTGATTACCTTCGAAACGGCATATCATTCATGTAAATTGGTTGCCCGAATCATTGAATTGCATTTATGAACTTGTATGCGGTTAATGTTAAGCATTAGATGCGGTTTTGGTTGTTGTAATAGGTAGATTGATTGATGAAATGTGTTTAGTTGTTTTCCTCGTCAAATTACCTTCCCAACGGTATAAGATACTTGTCTTGATTGTTTGCGGATCATAAATTGTGTTTGTTTGGATTTTGGTTCGTGCACTTGAGACTTTCAGCAAACAGAACCTGAATACTAATCTGGACGCCGTCCAGATATTAGGATGCCGTCCAGTTCTTTAATACTGGATGCCGTCCAGATATTGGGACGCCGTCCAGTCCTTTAATACTGGACGCCGTCCAGAAAATCTGGACGCCGTCCAGTTACACTTGAAGTTTCTGTTTCGTTTTACCATTTTTCGAAAAATGTTTACTATGTTACGCACCTCCGATTCACATGTAACTTGTTCTAACGTGCTCATATATGATTAAAAACCTCAGAGAAATAGTTCGGGACCCGACCCGAATGTGTTGACTTTTTCGTTGACTTTGACCCGACCAAGTTGACTTTTAATCAAACTTAAACAAATGTTTGTGCAAATCGTTCTATCATGCTTTTATACTCGTATCTTGCATGAAACATGACAATTTGACTCACATGTTGTAGTATTCGAGTCGTAACGAGCCATAGGACTAATTGAACATCTTTGACCTATCGTGTTTACCGTTATTGATACAACCTATTGTTTAGGTCAAGACTAGCATTGTTCTTTGCACACGTTTACTTGTTGAAGTACTTTACTACTCGTGCACTCAAGGTGAGATCATAGTCCCACTTTTACTCTTTTTGAACTTACATTTGGGATGAGAAAACATAAACATTTCTTTTACTAAGTGAACACAAGTACAGGAAAACAAACATTCTACATACGAGTTTAGAACAAAATCCTCAATTCGATTATCATTAGTTACACTTGCCGGGTGTAAGTGAGAACTTATGTTGTATGGATCCATATGGGTTTGACAAACCCTCATTCAAACGGTTCGCTACCGTTTACGAATGAAATATATTTTCGAGAAACAGTGTATGTTCTAGCACTAAGGTGATGGGGTTCTATGGAAGGAATGTTAAGCATTGATAATTGGGTGCTCGTGATAACAAATTTTTGGAATGGTTAACTATTATTGAAATGTTATAAATCTTGTGGTTCATTTGTACTTACTTACTTAAACCTATGATTTCACCAACATTTTCGTTGACAGATTTCTACGTTTTTCTCAGGTCCTTGAACGATACATGATACATGCTTCCACTCATTATTTTGATACTTGCATTGGATGTCGAGTATATATGCATACATGGAGCATCTTTTGGCTACTTTTAAATTGTGTCGCATAAGTTTCATTTGTACTTATAACTTTGTAACGTAACTTGTGGTGGAACTATTCTTGTAAACTTTGAACAATCTTTACATTTGAAATGAATGCGACATATGTTTTGGTCAAACGTTGTTTTAAAGACTAATGACCACGTAACGGGACCTAAGTAGACGGCGCCGTCAATGATGATTTTGTCGGGTCGCTACAGATGGTATCAGAGCGTTGGTTGTAGGGATTTAGAGTTCATTGGTGTCAACCTCGAGTCATAGGGTACATTGGTGAGTCTAGACTACAACCGGCATATAGACTTGAAGTAGGAATTACTTGACTACTTGTGCATTTATACTCGAACGCTTCTACTCATATCTACTCTTAGTTCATCTTAATCTCACGTTGTTTAATTTGATTGACACGCCACCTTGACTATATGAAATGATGTCGAATGCACATATGAATCAGGGTAATATAATTTCCGGGATTATATTACGGTGACTCATATGAACGTTCCGACATTGTGGCATAAAGAATTTAAGGCGAGTCAAGGAAAATTTTCTCTTTATCTTTATTCCATATCACGGTTAGTATTATTTAGAATACTAACCAACGGTATTCTTTTGTTTTGAAGGAACAATGCCTCCTCGCCGTGCACCACGCCGTGAAACTCCCGAACAAGCTCTACAACGCATGATAGCCACCGCCGTAGATGCGGCCATGGCCGGTCACTCATCCAACAACAATAATAATAACAACCACAACAACAACAACAACAACAACAACAATGGAGCCGGTAACTCAAATGAGGGATGCTCCTATAAAGCTTTCATGGGGTGCAAACCTCACACTTTCGATGGAACCGGAGGACCGGTTGCTCTCACTCGATGGTTTGAGCAAACGGAAGCCGTTTTTAGCATAAGCGGTTGTCGGGACCAATACAAGGTCAAGTACTCCACTCACACTTTCTTCGGCGTTATTCTCACTTGGTGGAACACCTATGTACAATCGGTGGGTACCGATGAAGCCCACGCTCTCTCTTGGTCCGATTTGAAAGGAAAGATGATCATCGAATACTTTCCGCGCGAGGAAACCCGAAAGCTCGAACAAGAGCTAAGAACTCTAAAAGCGGTCGGAAACGATCTCAAGGCCTATAATCAACGATTTTCTGAACTAGCCTTGATGTGCCCAAACCTTGTGAACCCCGAGTCTTTAAGGGTTGAACTTTACATGGATGGTCTTCCAAAGAGCATCAAACACGGAGTAATGTCATCCAAACCCCCTAATCATTAAGAAGCTTTGAACATGGCCCACAAATTGATAGAGACGGTGGACGAAATCGTAGTACCGGCACCTAAAGCCGAGGACAAGTCGGGTAACAACAAAAGAAAATGGGAAGCTCCCCAATCAAGCAACAACAACTTTGCCAAGAAATCTTTCACCTCCGACGGCAAGAAGGGTTATGCCGGAAATCTACCTCTTTGCAACAAATGCAACAAACATCACTTTGGCGAATGTAGTAAGCTAATTTGCCATCGGTGCCAAGGAATTGGTCATAAGGCCAACGATTGTAAGAGTGCCACTCCCGTCGCTCGAAAGTGGCCCAATGCACCAAAGACGGGCACTTGTTACGAATGTGGCCAAACGGGTCATTATATAAATGCATGCCCAAAGAAGAAAGATAACCCCAACACGCGCGGTCGAGCTTTCAACATCAACACCGAGGAAGCCCGGGATGACACTGAACTAGTCACGGGTACGTTTCTTCTCAACAATTCTTATGTCTCTTGCTTATTCGATTCGGGTGCCGATAAATGCTTTGTATCCAAGACTTTGACTCATTCTTTTAGCACTCCACCTCTTCCATTAGATACCACTTATACCATTGAAGTGGCTAACGGGAAACTATTAAGTGCAGACACATATTACCGGGGGTGTACGTTAAACATTTTGGGTAAGGAATTTGAAATTGACTTGATACCCATGGAACTAGGAAGCTTTGATGTAATAATCGGTATGAATTGGTTAGTCAAAATGAAATCTCACATCCTTTGTGATCTTAACGCAATCCGAATTCCTATCGAGAATGGTGAACCTTTGATTGTTTATGGCGATAAGAGTTGCACCAGACTCAACCTCGTTTCGTGCCTTAAAGTTAGAAAACTACTCCGTAAGGGTTGTTTTGCGATCCTTGCCCACGTTAAGAAAGTCGAGTCCGAAGAGAAGCATATCGATGATGTGCCAATTGTTAGTGACTTTTCCGATGTATTTCCCGACGAATTGCCGGGTCTTCCACCTCATCGACCGGTAGAATTCCAAATTGATCTTATTCCGGGAGCCGCACCCGTAGCACGTGCACCGTATAGACTTGCTCCATCCGAAATGCAAGAATTGCAAAGTCAAATCCAAGAACTACTTGACCGTGGTTTTATCCAACCTAGCCATTCACCATGGGGCGCTCCGATTTTGTTTGTTAAAAAGAAAGACGGATCCCTACGAATGTGCATTGATTATCGTGAACTAAATAAATTGACGGTTAAGAACCGATATCCTCTTCCTCGCATCGATGACCTCTTTGATCAACTACAAGGGTCTTGTGTATATTCGAAAATCGATCTCCGCTCGGGTTATCATCAATTAAGGGTTAAGGGGGAAGATGTCTCCAAAATCGCTTTCCGGACTCGTTATGGTAGTTATGAATTCCTTGTCATGCCATTTGGTCTCACTAACGCACCGGCGGTGTTCATAGATCTTATGAACCGCGTGTGCAAACCGTATCTCGATAAATTCGTTATTGTGTTCATCGATGACATATTGATCTATTCTAAAAATGAAGAAGAGCACGAACAACATCTCCGACTTGTGCTTGAACTCTTGAGACAAGAACGACTTTATGCCAAATTCTCCAAGTGTGAATTTTGGTTGAAGGAAGTTCAATTTCTTGGTCATGTTGTAAGTGATCAAGGTATTAAAGTCGATCCCACGAAAATCGAAGCCATTAGTAAATGGGAGTCTCCTACTACTCCTACTCACATTCGTCAATTCTTGGGTCTCGCCGGGTACTATCGTAGATTCATCGAAAACTTCTCTTTGGTTGCACGTCCTCTAACCGCATTAACTCACAAGGGAAAGAAATTCATTTGGGCGACCGAGCAAGAATCCGCGTTTCAAATCTTGAAGACAAAGCTAACCACCGCTCCTATCTTGTCACTTCCCGAAGGCAATGATGATTTTGTTGTATATTGCGATGCCTCGAAACATGGTTTTGGGTGTGTATTGATGCAACGTAAGAAAGTCATTGCTTATGCCTCTCGACAACTAAAAATTCATGAACGGAATTACACGACTCATGATCTCGAACTCGGAGCCGTTGTCTTTGCACTTAAAATGTGGAGACACAATCTTTATGGAACCAAGAGTACTATCTTCACCGATCACAAAAGCCTTCAACACATCTTCGATCAAAAGCAACTAAACATGAGACAACGACGGTGGATTGAAAATTTGAAAGATTACGATTGCGAGCTTCGTTACCATCCCGGGAAGGCAAACGTAGTAGCCGATGCCTTAAGTCGAAAAGAAAGAGCGGTGCCTCTTCGTGTCCGAGCTTTAAACATCACCATTCACACCAACCTCAATAGTCAAATTCGTGTAGCCCAAGACGAAGCTCTCAAGGATGAAAACATATCTCTCGAACACTTGAACGTCCTCACCTCTCGATTCGAAGTTAAAGAAACCGGACTCCGATATTTCGCCGGAAGAATTTGGGTACCTAGTTATGGGGACTTGCGAAGCCTTATTTTAGACGAAGCCCATAAGTCAAGATATTCGATTCACCCCGGTGCTAATAAGATGTACCACGACCTCAAAGAACAATATTGGTGGCCGAACATTAAAAGGGACGTCGCTACTTATGTTGGAAAGTGCCTAACTTGCTCTAAAGTCAAAGCCGAACATCAAAGACCGTCCGGACTACTTCAACAACCCAAAATCCCACAATGGAAATGGGAAAGGATAACGATGGATTTTATCACCAAACTACCAAAGACGGTTGGCGGTTATGATACTATTTGGGTCATTGTTGACCGACTCACCAAATCCGTGCACTTCCTAGCCATGAAGGAAACCGACAACATGGAGAAACTCGCACAACTCTACATCAAAGAAATCATAGCCCGACACGGTGTACCCTTATCGATTATCTCCGACGGAGATGGCCGTTTTGTTTCTAGATTTTGGCGTACTTTGCAAGAAGCATTGGGAACGCGTTTAGACATGAGCACCGCATATCATCCACAAACCGACGGACAAAGCGAACGCACAATTCAAACCTTGGAATACATGCTACGAGCTTGCGTTGTCGACTTTGGAAAAGCTTGGGATAAGCACTTGCCTCTCGCCGAATTCTCCTACAACAATAGTTATCACGCGAGTATTAATGCCGCACCATTCGAAGCATTATATGGCCGAAAATGTCGTTCTCCTCTTTGTTGGGCCGAAGTAGGCGACAAGCAAATCACCGGTCCCGAACTTATTCATGAAACAACCGAGAAGATCGTTCAAATCCGAGATAGGCTTAGGACGGCCCGTAGTCGTCAAAAGAGCTATACCGACACTAGACGCAACGACCTCGAATTCCAAGTCGGTGATCGCGTAATGTTAAAAGTCGCACCTTGGAAAGGTGTAATTCGTTTCGGGAAACGCGGGAAGCTAAATCCGCGGTATATTGGTCCTTTCGAAATCTTGGAGCGTGTTGGAACCGTTGCTTATCGTTTAGATCTTCCACCTCAACTGAGTTCCGTTCATCCTACTTTCCATGTATCTAACTTGAAAAAGTGTTTAGCCAAACCCGAACTCGTCATCCCTCTCGAGGAGCTTACTATCGATGACAAACTTCATTTTGTGGAGGAACCGGTTGAAATTGTGGACACCTCCGTCAAAACGTTAAAACAAAGCCGAATTCCAATTGTCAAGGTCCGTTGGAATGTCAAAAGGGGACCCGAGTTTACTTGGGAAAGACAAGATCAAATGCAAAGGAAGTATCCTCATCTATTCGTGAATTCGGAAACGCAAGATCTCGAGGAAGAAACAACGACTACTACGCCTACTTAAATTTCGGGACGAAATTTCTTTTAAGGAGTAGGTAATGTAATATCCCGCCTTTTTCCGGTTACTTTCCGTTTAACTATTTTAAAGTCCGTTATATATTTATAACATCTTTCGTTAATACGCGTTTTAAATTATCTCGATTAGGTAATTTACGCACCCGATTCAAACTTGAGGGACTAAACTTGCCAAAATTCCAAAATGGTGACTAGGTCAAAGGAGTCAAACTCCTCTCATCCATTCATTTCATCTTCTTCTTCTTTTTCTCTCAAAAACACCAACAAGAATTCATCATCTAAATTCGGATTAGGAAGTGATGTTATGCGAGGTGTATATAAAATAGTTTATATTTTACTAGGAAAATACTATTAAATACAATACAATTTTACACAAGATATTTATTTATTTATAGAATGGATATACTTAAACCTTGCTACAACACTTATAGGCAGTGTACCTAATCGTAAAGTAGTGTAGTTTTTAGTAAGTCCGGTTCGTTCCACAGGGAAATCTTTAAACAAAGCTCAACGCTATATTAGTTTACTTTTATAAAAATACAAACATATATATAAGTAATATTATTATTATAAAGGGGGGTTTTTACCGTTTAATGACCGGTTTGTCGATTTTAAGACTTTAGTCGCAGTTAAAACCAAATATAAAATATTAAATAAATACAAGACTTAAATTAAAGCGTAAAGTAAATAACGATAATGAAATTGCGAATAATAAAAGTGCGATAAAATAAACTTGCGATAATTAAAAAGTACGATAATTAAAAGTGCGATTAAATAACAATAAATAAAAGTGCGATAATTAGAAGTGCAATTAAATATAAAATAAAGGAAATTAAATATGAAATAAAAGAATTATGCTTATTTAAACTTCCGTAATCATGATGTTTGACGTGTTGATTTTAGTTTTATGCCCATGGGTTAATTGTCCTTTGTCCTGGATTATTTAATATGTCCGTCTGGTTTTCGTCCATAACAGTCCATCAGTCATAAATATAAAGTGCGAGTGTCCTCGTCAAATTATTATTATACCCGAAGTTAAATATTCCAACTAATTGGGGATTCGAATTGTAACAAGGTTTTAATACTTTGTTTAATGAATACACCAGGTTATCGACTGCGTGTAAACCAATGTTTTACTACTTTGTTAACAATTACACCAATTACCCTTGAATGTAATTTCACCCCTGTTTTAATTATTCTAGTGGCTATTAATCCATTCCCGTGTCCGGTTAAATGAACGATTATTCGTACATATAAATACCCCGCCCATCGTGTCCGATCGAGTGTATATGGTAATTTATAGGGATGCCCAATTGTAAATCTTTATATTAACATTAACAAACTATCATTTAGTTAAACAAATATAAAGCCCATTAATAGCCCATAGTCTAATTTCCACAAGTGTCGTTCTTTTGTCCAAACCCCAATTATGGTACAAAGTCCAATTACCCAATTTTAGTAATTAGCCCAACATCATGATTACTTCGTTTTAAATAAGCATAATAATAACTTAGCTACGAGACATTAATGTAAAAAGGTTGAACATAACTTACAATGATTAAAAATAGCGTAGCGTTACACGGACAGAATTTCGACTTACACCCTTACAACATTCACTAACATACCCTTATTATTAGAATTATAATTAAAATTAAAATTAAAATATAAATTATATATATATATATTTTACGTATATATGAGAGAAGAGAGAAAATAGATTATTAATTGCGATCAGAATTCGGTTGCTTTTATAGGAAAAGTTGATTTTTGGGGCTCCGCGACTCGCGGCAAAATCCTCTTCAAACTCCGCGAGTCGCGGAGAATGAATTTACAGCTCACACCCTTGGAGTCTTTCTCTGCCGACGGTTTTATAATATATATATAATATATATATAATTAATATAATTAATTATATATTATATTATATTTATATGCCTAGTTAACTTGTAATTTTTAGTCCGTTGAGTCGAGCGTTAAGAGTTGACTCTGGTCCCGGTTCCGGATTTTCGAACGTCCTTGCGTACAATTTTATATTTTATACTTTGCGTTTTGAATCTTGTACTCTTGTGATTTCGAGACGTTTCTTATCAATAATTGGAACCTTTTTGATTATCTTTTGTACTTTTGAGCTTTTTGGTCGTTTGCGTCTTCAATTCGTCGAATCTATCTTTTGTCTTCACCTTTTATTATTTAAACGAATATCACTTGTAAATAGAACAATTGCAACTAAAAGCTTGTCTTTCTTGAGGAATAATGCTGTGAAATATATGTTCGTTTTTAGCATTATCAAATATTCCCACACTTGAACGTTGCTTGTCCTCAAGCAATATTGTCTTGAAATACTAGAATCACTTCTTTATTCTTCACACTTTGTACATCAGTGATTTCTATACGGCGGTATAAACAATGGTAGTAACGATATGGTTTACAGTCCCACATGACTATAAAAATTTAGATCCATTAAGGAAATTGGATCTTTATGAAAACATTTGATCTTTTGAAAATTAAATCTAGTTTTTACCCTAGATAAGTTTTCCGGGATAACCCTTTACCGGTGTTTGCAAAATATTTTTGTGGGTTTGGTGGGGTTTCAGATTTGAAAATTTTAGCTCAAAACTTATGGTTTTGTGTCACCCACTTGCTAACCTTGTATTAGGAAAGCAACACGTCCAGTTTACTTGTTCCGTATATTACCTTTCGGCAAACTACCGTCCGGTTGTAAAGGAAAGCGTTGAACAAGCAACTGTTAAGGCAATGTCCCGTGACATGCTTTTGATTATGGTCTATAACGTGTCGGACGCAATTACTATCCTTGGTAGGAGCAATAGTAAAGCTCACCCTTATAATTTTTCGGTATGGCACAAGGTCCTGTCTTTGACCATGCTATGCAACCACCGTTCTTACGGTTGACACCCGATTTAGTTCAGGTGACCTAATGAATTCCAAGTGAATTCCTAGGATTTTACGTTCAATGATAATGAACGCATTGAAAATAGGGTTTTCAGAAAACAAATCGGTTTGTAATTTTGATCAAAATATTTTCTCGTTCAAGCTCGAGTTTAGATATCATTGAATTCCATGAGTTTGAATTCTCAATCTTTAAGGTCAATCTCTAGGATTGAGTAATATCAGTCTTAAAAGCTGATTTTTAATCTTTAAGGAGATTATCCTTTCTGGGGATTTGATTCATTAGTCTTATCCAGCTAATTTGCATGGTGCCCCCCCCCCATTTTACGAGATAAATCCTTCTCATGGTTAGGATAAATCTGACCACATGGCGACCCTGTTTAATGCTGAGGTCCGTGGATTTCCTGCTGATTTTAGTGATGACTTTTCTAGATTTTTCGTCAACCTACAGCTGGTCTGGACGACAACTTCATGACCTAAATCAAGAAGCGCGTGTCTTTTTCGGAAGACTTTACTTTCTTTTAATGATGGAATTGATTCATCGTGTAGATCCATCTCTTCTTTTCTTTCATCGGGTAAAACAGTTTAGTTTAGTCCAAAGCAAAAGTATTTTCAGTTATTTGTTACAGATATATGTGACATATGTTTAAGATAACTTGGTAAATTTTCCCACACTTGGCTTTTATTTTCCTTTTTATCGTCCTCTATTCCATTTTAAATGAATTTTAACATTTTAGTTTGTTTCTTAATTTATGTCCTTTCCGAGGTAACAATAATTTCGGTGTTAAAACCTAGTTTTATCGTTCATAAATATGTATAAACATGATTTTGAATTCATTTAATTGAAAATTTTGAAAAAATTTACTAGAATTGGGTAGTCAGTATATAAGACTAGGGCTGTTCTTTTTTTATCAGAGAGCACTAGATTCTAATACAACTACTGCTTTACTAGTATTTTTAATGGTAACCAAGTGTTTAAGATAAAAATTTTAAAATCCGAAAGAATTTAACCCCTTCCCACACTTAAGATCTTGCAATGCCCTCATTTGCAAGAAATCAGTAACAATTTAAATTATTGAGGGTGATTTGTGTGAAAATGATTAAATTTTACCAAAGTTTCCAAATATATTGGCGTTTGTTTGCTGAATGATAAATGGTGCACATCATTTGTTCATTCCGTCTTGTTGTTATTTCACATATATTTTGCATCTTGTCGTAAAAATTAGTTGCTTTTGCTGAACTTAATGCCAGTCTTTGAAAATACGTTGTTTTACCCTGTTGTGTACATAAGATAAACTGCAAACATATATACATATTTTTGAAGTTTGGTATATTACCCCACATTCAAAAATTATTAAAATCTAAGAATAAAAGTTAGATAATTATAAAAATGATTACAATATTAACAAAAGTATTAAACGTATCAATAATTACAAATTACAAAATAAAAAAATAATAAGTAAACTAAGGATGATATTGGTACCAATAGGGGTTCCAGGCATAACCATATGTGCTATAGAATGCTTCGGCAGGGTCATACGTAGGATATGGTGGCTGCATCTCTATAGACCAGGGAGGGAAGATGGGTTTCGGTGTAGGAATATAGTTTCTACCTATATGTTGGCAATGAGCTATGATTTGGTTCTGATGAACTTGCCAATCTTCAAATGCTCTCTGTCTAGCATTTTCGTATTCCTGAGAAGCTATAAACCTATGCATTTCTTGCATCTCATTCCCCCCTCCTACATTACCTTGTTGTTGGTTTCTCTCCACCTGTGGATGTCTACCATGGTATCGTACTGCGGCGTTATTTCGACTCTTCAAAACTTTCGCACCATGGTATACATTTAAACCTATAGTATCGCGGGGTTCCGGTTCTTCTACTAATAATCCCCCCCGACTTATATCCACACCGAGATATTCACCAATCAAAGTAATAAAAATACCACCTCCTATTATGCTATGCGGTCGCATCCCCCGAACCATAGATGATAAATAATAACCCACACAATATGGTATACTTACAGCGCTTTGTGGGTCTCGAATACACATATGGTAAAACAAATCCTGTTCATTTACTTTTTCTTTGTTCTTACCCCTTTGTGTAATCGAATTAGCTAAAAACCTATGTATCACTCTTAATTCGGCTCTATCTATATCCAAATAAGAGTAATTTCCCCCTTTGAAACGGTGATGGCTTGTCATTTGACTCCACACACCGTGTGTATCAAAATTCTCATCTATCTTTCTACCGTTTAGTATCAATCCTCTACAATCGGCAGACGCTAACTCCTCAGGCGTATATATACGTAAAGCCTGAGCCATGTCCAGTAAAGACATGTGGCGCATCGAACCACCTAACAAAAATCTAATAAAAGAACGATCGGTTAAACTAGCTACCCGATCATTCAACTCTATACTACATAACAATTCTTCACACCATACTTTATATACAGGTCTACGTATGGTGAATAAACATACCCAGTCATTAAAAGAAGAATTACCATACCTCTGTACAAGTAATTCCCTAATTGGCCCGGCCAATTCTACAGCTTCTAAGGGTCCCCATTCTATGACCCTTGGTACCTCAACAACCTTAGAATGAAGAGTATGCAAACCCCGTTGATATTTTGGATAATCTATCCAAAGTCTGTCAAATCTCAGGTTCGGGTGCAACTCTTCCAAGTGCATATCGGAAAAGGTCATGACTGGATGAGGTATATCCTGCTTGTAGTAGTTATCCACCTCCTGTTGTTCCAAATTCTCAGCAGGAGCATTGCAGGCTTGGGATGAAGATTCACCCCTTTCATTCTGCAAAACACATCAAACACAATTTTTGTGCATCCAAATATGCATTAGTGTCAGCAAAATCATCAATCAAAATAATTACAATGACATTATCAATTTATATCAAACTTAAGCTCATTTTCACATTTTTATCAAATCTACACTTTTTCAAATAAGCATATACGAAAATGTTCGCCAAGTTCATAAGCATTCAACTCAAATAACATGTCAAAATAATCATTACTAGCAATTAAACAAGTCTCAAATGGCATTATCTTTCAAAAATCAAGTTCATGAATTTTAGACTTGAAAAAGTCCACTTTAATTCTCAAAATCATGTTTAGGCTCAAAGTTTGGATCATTTAACTACCTAGACATGTTACACTACTTATTTTAGCAACAATTCATGACAAAAATTGGCCATAACCTGTTTATATCAAAAAGCCCCAAATTGCTCAAGAACACAAACCCTAGATTACTCAAAATTTGAAGTTTAAGGCTTCTAATCATGTTAAACAGCATCAATCTAGGTTATACAAGCATAATACATAAACAATTTAAGCCTAATTACACTAAAAAGCATCAAAATCAAATTGGGGACAAAATTGCTCAAGAACATCAAATTTCGAATTAAATGGTGTTTAGGTGTAGAAATTTACCGTTTTTCTTGAGTAATTCTTAGATAGCATCCTTCTCAACATGATTTTAGCAAAAGATTTGGTGATTAACGGTTAAAAATTGGGATTTTTGGGGTGTTTTTGGGTGTATTTTCGGGGTTTTTTCGTGCAGAATTCGCAGTATGTTTTTGGTTTGGGTTGGGGACTGATCTGTTCTGCGGGTATATTTTTTTCCTGATTTTTAGACCCTCCGCGAGTCGCGGTGAAATACTCTTCAAACTCCGCGACTCGCGGAGTTTTTTTTTTTTTTTTTTTTTTTTTTTTTTTTTAATCATTAACTTTTGAAAACAATTAAGAAATTAATTTTAAAATTTTGTTTCCCTTATTATTTAGGACGAGGTCGTTTCGGATCGATGTCCTAGTCCGTCTCTCGACAAAATTTTAAAATTTGTCTTTTTGTAGCGATTGTTTTAAAAGCTAAGATTTTTGGGTTTTTTAATGTTTTTGGCATACTTTAAATCAAAAAGATTAAAAATAATGATAATAAAAGTTCTCGTCCCTCCCTTGGGTAAAGCAATTTCGGTTCAAAGACCTAGTCTTCAACTTACGACGAATTTTAAAAATCATATTCTTAACTTAATGAGATAAAGTAAGTTTTTGTTTTTAAATTCACACAACTTAAATATGAAATTCAAAATTAATATTAAAAATTCACACCAAACTTAAAATTTGAAATGCATAAAATTAAAAATTTATATTTTAAAAATTAAAAATTCACACCAAACTTAATTTAAAAATTTATAAATTCATATCAAACTTATATTAATTTTTCAAATATTTACAATTTTAAATATATTGTTTTTACAAAGTTTACAATATTAATTTAAGATTTAAATATTAATTTTAAAAATATGGTAAAAATAAAATTAAAAATCTTTTTGTCTTTTTATCCCACTTTAATCAATCAAATATTATAAAAAATATGCGCCCCTCTTTTCGGTAAAGTAATTTCGGTTCCAAGACCTAATTTAACTCATGACGAATTTTTGAAATATTTTGGGTTGATTGTTTAAAGATATTTATACCTTAAGAATAAACGTTAAATTTCGCAGTGATGTAATAAATTTTTGAATGATATCAATAATTTCGGTCGCCAAACCTAATTTTATTTAATACCAATTTAATACTTTTTAGCGAACAAATTAGCGTTTATTATCAAAAGGTTAAAAATAAAAATAAAAATAAAAACTGTACATACATACCTGTGAAATAGATTTCTTAGTTATATGATCTATCCCATTCATAAGATAGTCGGTTTAATTGGTTTTCCATGGCTACATAGGCGTAACCTCGAGCATTCAGTATCTTTTCTTCTAAACATATGAACGGTCCGTCTCTGCATAAAGTAACAAATTCGGTATTTGAATAGGTTTGATTATTTGAACATTTACCTCCATGTGACCATTTTCCGCATTTGTGACATCTTTCTAGGTGTCGTGCTCTTCTTTTCGCTGCGAATTTTGATTTTCCTTTACTAAATTGTAACTTATTATCTTCGCATCTGGATTCTTTTCTAACTCCGTCCATTCTTTCTCTGATTATTGATACTATTTCACTCGGTAGTATGTCATTATTACGTTTAGTGATCAAAGCGTGTAGCATTAGACCATGGTTTAGTTCACAGGCAGTCTTCATTTTGTAAAAACCTAAAAAAAATAAAAATTCAGAATGGGGGGAGAAGACTAGTTCTTTAGGGTCTGCTAGGGAAAGACCATTCGGGTTCTATTTTCGAGATTTACACGAAAACAGACAATCTAACTCTAACAGAAATACATATTATCCTTTAAAGACTTGATTCTCCCCACACTTAGTTAGTTGTGGTATCGAAATTGTGATTAACTTCGTTGTCGACTTCCATCGGACCATGTATGTAATGTTTAACTCTGTGACCATTAACTTTAAATTCAATCCCATTTGAATTTATTAATTCTATCGTTCCGTATGGGAAAACTCTTTTGACTATGAATGGTCCAGACCATCTTGATTTCAATTTTCCAGGAAATAGCTTGAATCGTGAATTGAAAAGAAGAACTCTGTCTCCTTCTTTAAATTCTTTTGAACTTCTGATTCTTTTATCATGCCATTTCTTCGTTCTTTCTTTATAGATTAACGAATTTTCGTATGCTTCATGTCTTAATTCTTCTAATTCATTTAGTTGACTTAATCGTAGACGTCCGGCTTCATGTAAATCAAGATTACATGTCTTCAAAGCCCAAAATGCTTTGTGTTCAATTTCTACTGGAAGATGACATGCTTTTCCATAAACAAGTCTAAAAGGTGTGGTTCCAATTGGAGTTTTGTAGGCTGTTCTAAAAGCCCAGAGTGCATCCTCCAATTTAATGGACCATTCCTTCGGATTTGATCCTACGGTTTTCTCTAGAATACGTTTTAAAGCTCGGTTGGTATTTTCAACTTGTCCACTTGTTTGTGGATGATATGCGGTGGAGATTTTATGAGTTACTCCATATCTTTTAAGAACTTTCTCAAGTTGATTATTACAGAAATGAGTACCCCGATCACTTATTAAAGCTTTCGGTGTTCCAAACCTTGCAAAAAGACGTTTTAAAAAGTTGACTACAACTCGTGCATCGTTAGTTGGGAGAGCTTGTGCTTCCGCCCATTTAGATACATAATCAATGGCTACGAGTATATATAGATTATTATGAGATTTTGGAAATGGACCCATAAAGTCAATACCCCAAATGTCAAATACTTCACATACTTGGATGACATTTTGTGGCATTTCATCACGTTGACTTATTTTTCCGGCCCTTTGACATGCATCACAGGATTTGCAAAGAAGATGTGCGTCTTTGTAAATTGTAGGCCAATAGAATCCAGCTTCATAAACTTTTCTAGCTGTTAGTTGAGGCCCATAATGCCCTCCTGTTGGTCCTGTGTGACAATGGTTTAAAATTTTACTAGCTTCATCTCCAAATACACATCGGCGTATTATTCCATCGGGATAACTTTTAAACAGATGTGGATCTTCCCAGAAATAGTGTTTTATATCACTGAAGAATTTCTTTCGTCTTTGGTACGATAATCCTTTTTCAAGGAATCCACAAACTAAGTAGTTTGCATAGTCTGCAAACCATGGGATTTCTTTATAATCTATCTTCAATAGATATTCATCAGGAAAGTTGTCTTGTATGGCCGATTCATTTAGAACTTCTAATTCAGGATTTTCAAGACGAGAAAGATGATCAGCGGCGAGATTTTCTGCTCCTCTTTTATCTCGGATTTCAATATCAAACTCTTGTAAGAGTAAGATCTAACGGATTAATCTTGGTTTAGCATCTTGTTTTGAAAATAGGTATCTAAGAGCAGAATGGTCGGTATAGACCACCGTTTTTGCTAGAACGAGATATGATCGAAATTTGTCAAAAGCAAAGACAATAGCAAGAAGTTCTTTTTCAGTAGTTGTATAGTTCGTTTGTGCTCCTTGTAACGTCTTACTAGCATAATATATAGGTTGAAATCGTTTTTCAATCCTTTGTCCTAAAACGGCTCCCATTGCAAAATCACTTGCATCGCACATTAGTTCAAATGGTAGATTCCAATTTGGTGTTATCATGATCGGTGCATTAGTGAGTTTTTCTTTAAGAATATTAAAAGATTTGATACATTCATCTGAAAAGATGAATGGAGCATCCTTTTCTAGGAGTTTATTCATAGGAGTGGCAATTTTAGAAAAATCTTTTATGAAACGTCGGTAAAAACCGGCATGCCCTAGAAAACTCCTAACTCCTCTAACATTGGTGGGATGTGGAAGTTTAGCAATTACATCTACTTTAGCTCTATCCACTTCAATTCCTTCTTTTGAAATTTTATGTCCAAGAACGATGCCTTCTTTAACCATGAAATGGCATTTCTCCCAATTAAGTACTAGATTTGATTTTTCGCATCTAATTAGCATTCGTTCCAGATTAACTAGACATGATTTAAATGTATCACCGAAGACTGAAAAGTCATCCATGAATACTTCCATGCATTCTTCTATCATGTCGTGAAAAATCGCCATCATACACCTTTGAAAGGTTGCAGGGGCGTTACAAAGTCCAAATGGCATTCTTTTGTAAGCAAAAGTACCATAAGGGCACGTGAATGTGGTTTTCTCTTGATCTTCGGGTGCTATTGGAATTTGAAAATATCCGGAAAATCCATCTAGAAAGCAATAGTAACTATTTCCGGCTAATCTTTCCAACATTTGATCAATAAAAGGTAAGGGAAAGTGATCTTTTCTGGTGACGTCATTTAATTTTCTATAATCAATACATACACGCCATCCTGTTACAGTCCTAGTAGGAATAAGCTCATTTTTCTCATTTGTAATGACAGTCATGCCACCCTTCTTAGGCACGCATTGAACTGGGCTTACCCATGGACTATCAGAAATTGGATATATCAAACCTGCATCTAGCAGTTTAATAATCTCTTTCTTAACTACATCTTGCATATTAGGATTTAGTCTTCGTTGGCGTTGCACATACGTTTTATGACCTTCTTCCATAAGAATTTTATGTGTGCAATACGAAGGACTTATTCCTTTAATATCATGAATCTTCCATGCAATGGCTGGTTTATGAGCTTTCAACACAGAAATGAGTTGTGATTTCTCATTTTCAGTAAGAGAATACGATATTATTACAGGTAATTCAGATTCACCATGTAAATAAGCGTATTCCAAATGGTTTGGAAGTGGCTTTAACTCTAATTTCGGAGGTTCTTCTATCGATGATTTATATCGATATCTGTCTTCTTCTTTTAGCATTTGAATTTCTTCTGTTGTTGGTTCATATCCATTAGCTATAAGTGTAGCTAACATTTCAGCTTCATCAATTGGTTCATTACCTTCTCCTAAAGAACATTCTCCTGTTCCTTGTAATTCTGGAAATTCTTCTAATAATTCTGCATGTGCATCTATAGTTTAAATATAATAACATGTATCATCTGCAGATTGTGGTTGTTGCATTGCTCTATCAACTGAAAAGGTAACACTCTCATCCTCTATACTTAGGGTCAATTTCTTACCGAACACGTCTATCATTGCTTTAGCCGTGTTTAAGAATGGTCTTCCTAATATGAGAGGAACTTGAGAATCTTCTTCCATGTCCAAAACAACAAAATCTACTGGAAATACTAAAGTACCAACTTTAACTAGCATGTTCTCCATTATCCCTCTAGGATATTTTATTGATCTATCGGCTAGTTGTATGCTTATTCTGGTTGGTTTCAATTCTCCAAGGTCTAGTTTAGCGTATAGTGAATACGGCATTAGATTTATACTAGCACCTAAGTCTGCCAATGCTTCTATTGAACTAAGACTACCCAGAAAACATGGAATTGTGAAACTTCCTGGATCAGATAATTTTTCTGGTATCTTATTCAACAGCACTGCTGAACAATTAGCATTCATAGTAACAGCCGAGAGTTCTTCCATTTTCTTTCTATTTGAGATTAGATCTTTCAAGAATTTAGCATATCTTGGCATTCCTGAAATCACATCAATGAAAGGAAGATTTACATTTATCTGTTTAAACATATCCAAGAATTTGGATTGCTCGGCTTCAAGTTTCTCTTTCTTCATTTTACTCGGGTAAGGAAGTGGTGGTTGGTATGGTTTAACATAAGGTTTATCCTTAACTGTGTTATCTTCATTAACTTTTTCAACTACCGGTTCTTTTTCCTTATCTTGATCAGGTTGTGGTTCTTGTGGAGTAGGAATGGTTTCATCAAAAGTTACAGGTATTTCAGGTGGTTTAAGTGTTGTACCACTTCTTGTGGTAATAGCTTTAGCTGTTTCATTTCGGGGGTTAGCATTTGTATCACTAGGTAGACTTCCCGGTTTTCTTTCACCTATTAACCTTGCTAGGTTACTCACTTCTTGTTCCAGATTTTGAATAGAAGCTTGTTGATTTCTAACTGCTTGAGCATTTTGTTCATTAGTTTGTTTTTGAGATGTGAAAAACTGCGTTTGAGTTTCAACTAGCTTCGTCATCATATCTTCTAAATTCGGTTTTTTATCATCGGTTTGTTGTGGTGGTTTGTTTTGAAAATTCGGTCTTTGCTGATTATAAGTATTATTGGATACTTGTTGATTGCTAGGACCTTGTTGGTTGTTGTATGGAATATTTCGGTTATAATTCTGGTTTTGATTGTAAATTGGTCTTGGCGGTTGATAATTATTCTGATAATTATTTCCAGGCCTTTGGTTTATGTATGAAATATTCTCTCTTTGTTCCATTGTTAATTCAATACTGAGACAATCTTTTGTCAAATGTGGTCCTCCACACTGCTCACAACTAATTCGTATTGAGTGAATATCCTTAGTCATCTTTTCCATTCGTCTCTCCACAGCATCTATCTTTGCGGAAATGGAATCTAAGTCATGGCTAGAATCGGCTCTAGCTGCTTTAGATGATCTAATGATGTCTTTTTCTTGGTGCCACTCATGTGAGTGGGAAGCAGTGTTATCAATAATTTTGTAAGCATCAGTTTCGGTTTTCTTCATAATAGAACCACCAGCTGCTATATCTATGTCTTTCCTTGTATTGATGTCGCATCCTTGGTAGAATATTTGTACTATTTGACAGGTGTCTAAACCATGTTGCGGACATCCTCTTAATAACTTTCCATATCTTGTCCACGCCTCATATAGAGTTTCATTTGGTTTCTGTGTGAACGTAACAATTTCTGCTTGAAGTCTTACGGCTTTAGATGCAGGAAAGAATTGTTTAAGAAATTTGTCAACTAAAACGTCCCATGTATCGATCGCCCCTTCAGGTAACGATTCCAACCAATCTTTGGCTTCTCCCTTTAAAGTCCAGGGAAATAACATGAGATATATCTGTTCATCCTCCACTTCTCGGATTTTAAATAGTGTGCAGATCCTATTAAAGGTACGTAGATGTTCATTTGGATCTTCCTTCAGCGCACCACTAAATTGGCATTGATTAGTCACCATGTGTAGAATTTGTCCTTTGATTTCATAATCTGGCGCATTAATGTCTGGATGAGTAATTGCGTGACCTTGGCCAGTGCGTTTAGCTCTCATTCGGTCTTCCATACTTAAAGGTTCCAGATTCTCCATAATTGAATTTGTTGAATCGGTATCACTAGATGATTCTGATTTAATGGTTCGTTCCTCAACAATCTCTGTTTGAATGATTGGTGGCTCCGGAGGAAAGTTTAGTGGTTCAGGATCTACGAACCGTTCCTGAATATTTTCCGGATTCTCAATTGTGAGGTTGGGTTCAAAAAATGGATTATCGGAAATTTGAACTGAAGTACTTGGTCGACTGGATGACGATTCTAAAGAAAAATCAACGGCGGTTATATTTGCTAAATGTCTTGATCTAGTTACAGGTGGTGAACGTACAAAAGGTGATGAACGTCTTGCTCGGTGCATTCACTGAATATCCTATTAGTTTTTAAAAGGAAAGAAAAATTATAATAAGTTATCCAATTAATAGACTTTTCTGATTTTGCCCACGTTTTGAATAGCCAAAAGATGCAGCAGAGGGGCAGGATTCGTTTGGTCTCAATATAATTGAGGACTGTTTGGCTCCAATAACCCGGTCCACGTACAAATCCAACTATTACTACGAACCAGAAAATTTTGATGTCTATTAATTTAACCACTTAAAATAAATTTTCGTAATTTTAAGAAATTTAGATAAGAAGTAGAATAAAAATCTATGTCCTAAAACTAAAATAGCGAGAAATAAGAAAGAAAAAGAGTTCGTCGAAAAAGGTCGAAAAAGAAAAAAATGGTTGAAAAATAAAAGGTGACGGAAAAATAAAAGAAACTTATAAAAACTTAAAAATACTTAACTAACCTAATCTTATTACTACAACTAACTTAAAATTATAATCGCAAATTGAAATTACTAATTGGAATGATAATTGATACATAGTAAAAGGTGTCTAAAAATATTAAAGCTTACAGGAAAAACTAAATCCCAAATGGAAATAACTTAAAAAGAAACTAAAACTTAAAAAAGCGTCGCAAAATTTTAAAGTACCTAAATCTTAGTCTAAAGAAAAAGCACTTAAGGAATTCTACGGCAAAGCCTAAAAATCTAAGAGTAAAAATAACTATAGCAAAAACTAAGTTTAAAATTAAATATGAGCTAAAAATACAAAAGTTATGCTACAACGATTAAAAAGGGACAAAATATAAAAATATACAAAAAGTTGTAAAAAGTACAATTTTTATAAAAATATTATTTTTATATTATTTATTTAATAAAACTACTAATTTTACAATTTAATAAAACTAATTAATACTAAATACATAAATTAAATAAAAAGTAAAAGTAAAAATAAAACTAATAATAATAATAATAATAATTAGGGTTAAATAATAATTATAATTAATAATAAACCGTAATTAATGCTGAATTAGGGCTTCCTGTTCGCGTGTCAGAGAAGCTCCGTGAGTTGCGGTATTTAAAACATCAAACCCCGCGAGTCGCGGGGTTTCAAATTTCAGCTGACAGCTTATAATTTCAACGCGTTTTTTCTTTATTTATTTATTTATTTTTTTTTTATATCTGTTTTCTGTTTTTTTTTTCTATAAATAAAAGATAGTTAATAAAACTTATATTTTTATAAACTAAAATAAAAATAAAGAAACTTATAAAACTTAAATATTTAACAAAATCTTAAAAATGCTTATATTTTTGTTTTTTCTTTTTATATTTTTGAATAATTAAAATGTATTTTTACAAAAACGAATTTTTAATAGAAGTAATCTAAAAATCTTTTTTTTTTTTATATATTAGCGTTGCGCTTCCGGCGTTTAAGAGTGTCCCCGGCAGCGGCGCCAAAAATACTTGATGTTATGCGAGGTGTATATAAAATAGTTTATATTTTACTAGGAAAATACTATTAAATACAATATAATTTTACACAAGATATTTATTTATTTATAGAATGGATATACTTAAACCTTGCTACAACACTTATATGCAGTGTACCTAATCGTAAAGTAGTGTAGTTTTTAGTAAGTCCGGTTCGTTCCACAGGGAAATCTTTAAACAAAGCTCAACGCTATATTAGTTTACTTTTATAAAAATACAAACATATATATAAGTAATATTATTATTATAAAGGGGGGTTTTTACCGTTTAATGACCGGTTTGTCGATTTTAAGACTTCAGTCGCAGTTAAAACCAAATATAAAATATTAAATAAATACAAGACTTAAATTAAAGCGTAAAGTAAATAACGATAATGAAATTGCGAATAATAAAAGTGCGATAAAATAAACTTGCGATAATTAAAAAGTACGATAATTAAAAGTGCGATTAAATAACAATAAATAAAAGTGCGATAATTAGAAGTGCAATTAAATATAAAATAAAGGAAATTAAATATGAAATAAAAGAATTATGCTTATTTAAACTTCCGTAATCATGATGTTTGACGTGTTGATTTTAGTTTTATGCCCATGGGTTAATTGTCCTTTGTCCTGGATTATTTAATATGTCCGTCTGGTTTTCGTCCATAACAGTCCATCAGTCATAAATATAAAGTGCGAGTGTCCTCGTCAAATTATTATTATACCCGAAGTTAAATATTCCAACTAATTGGGGATTCGAATTGTAACAAGGTTTTAATACTTTGTTTAATGAATACACCAGGTTATCGACTGCGTGTAAACCAAGGTTTTACTACTTTGTTAACAATTACACCAATTACCCTTGAATGTAATTTCACCCCTGTTTTAATTATTCTAGTGGCTATTAATCCATTCCCGTGTCCGGTTAAATGAACGATTATTCGTACATATAAATACCCCGCCCATCGTGTCCGATCGAGTGTATATGGTAATTTATAGGGACGCCCAATTGTAAATCTTTATATTAACATTAACAAACTATCATTTAGTTAAACAAATATAAAGCCCATTAATAGCCCATAGTCTAATTTCCACAAGTGTCGTTCTTTTGTCCAAACCCCAATTATGGTACAAAGTCCAATTACCCAATTTTAGTAATTAGCCCAACATCATGATTACTTCGTTTTAAATAAGCATAATAATAACTTAGCTACGAGACATTAATGTAAAAAGGTTGAACATAACTTACAATGATTAAAAATAGCGTAGCGTTACACGGACAGAATTTCGACTTACACCCTTACAACATTCGCTAACATACCCTTATTATTAGAATTATAATTAAAATTAAAATTAAAATATAAATTATATATATATATATATTTTACGTATATATGAGAGAAGAGAGAAAATAGATTATTAATTGCGATCAGAATTCGGTTGCTTTTATAGGAAAAGTTGATTTTTGGGGCTCCGCGACTCGCGGCAAAATCCTCTTCAAACTCCGCGAGTCGCGGAGAATGAATTTACAGCTCACACCCTTGGAGTCTTTCTCTGCCGACGGTTTTATAATATATATATAATATATATATAATTAATATAATTAATTATATATTATATTATATTTATATGCCTAGTTAACTTGTAATTTTTAGTCCGTTGAGTCGAGCGTTAAGAGTTGACTCTGGTCCCGGTTCCGGATTTTCGAACGTCCTTGCGTACAATTTTATATTTTGTACTTTGCGTTTTGAATCTTGTACTCTTGTGATTTCGAGACGTTTCTTATCAATAATTGGAACCTTTTTGATTGTCTTTTGTACTTTTGAGCTTTTTGGTCGTTTGCGTCTTCAATTCGTCGAATCTGTCTTTTGTCTTCACCTTTTATTATTTAAACGAATATCACTTGTAAATAGAACAATTGCAACTAAAAGCTTGTCTTTCTTGAGGAATAATGCTATGAAATATATGTTCGTTTTTAGCATTATCAGGAAGTTAGCAACAAAACAAATTACAAATTCGTGATCCTTGCATCTTCCTCTTCGATTCCATACCGATTTCATTACATTTGGGTAACTTTCTAAAATCACTAGATTTTGTGTTCTTGATGTTTCTAACTTATAAAAGTGTTAATTAGTGTTTATGGCTCAAGTCTAACATGAATATATGAATTGTATGCTCGATCTTGTTGTTTTGAAGTAACTAGCATGAACTTGAATTTTGGTGTGTTGTTCTTGAGTTTTGGATGATCATATGTTGTTAGATGTTAAAAGTTCATGTTCTAATTGTGTTCCTAGTATCACTAGCTTCAATTTGATGTGTAGGTTGCTTTAGAAAAGTTCATGAACTTGATTTATGATTTTGGTGAATTTGGGTTAGGGTTTGATGAACTTGAAATGGACTTTTGATGCATTGAATGCCATGGATTATTATTGGTAAGTGTTTAGTTGGATTGTATGCTTGATTACCTTCGAAACGGCATATCATTCATGTAAATTGGTTGCCCGAATCATTGAATTGCATTTATGAACTTGTATGCGGTTAATGTTAAGCATTAGATGCGGTTTTGGTTGTTGTAATAGGTAGATTGATTGATGAAATGTGTTTAGTTGTTTTCCTCGTCAAATTACCTTCCCAACGGTATAAGATACTTGTCTTGATTGTTTGCGGATCATAAATTGTGTTTGTTTGGATTTTGGTTCGTGCACTTGAGACTTTCAGCAAACAGAACCTGAATACTAATCTGGACGCCGTCCAGATATTAGGACGCCGTCCAGTTCTTTAATACTGGACGCCGTCCAGATATTGGGACGCCGTCCAGTCCTTTAATACTGGAAGCCGTCCAGAAAATCTGGATGCCGTCCAGTTACACTTGAAGTTTCTGTTTCGTTTTACCATTTTTCGAAAAATGTTTACTATGCTACGCACCTCCGATTCACATGTAACTTGTTCTAACGTGCTCATATATGATTAAAAACCTCAGAGAAATAGTTCGGGACCCGACCCGAATGTGTTGACTTTTTCGTTGACTTTGACCCGACCAAGTTGACTTTTAATCAAACTTAACCAAATGTTTGTGCAAATCGTTCTATCATGCTTTTATACTCGTATCTTGCATGAAACATGACAATTTGACTCACATGTTGTAGTATTCGAGTCGTAACGAGCCATAGGACTAATTGAACATCTTTGACCTATCGTGTTTACCGTTATTGATACAACCTATTGTTTAGGTCAAGACTAGCATTGTTCTTTGCACACGTTTACTTGTTGAAGTACTTTACTACTCGTGCACTCAAGGTGAGATCATAGTCCCACTTTTACTCTTTTTGAACTTACATTTGGGATGAGAAAACATAAACATTTCTTTTACTAAGTGAACACAAGTACAGGAAAACAAACATTCTACATACGAGTTTAGAACAAAATCCTCAATTCGATTATCATTAGTTACACTTGCCGGGTGTAAGCGAGAACTTATGTTGTATGGATCCATATGGGTTTGACAAACCCTCATTCAAACGGTTCGCTACCGTTTACGAATGAAATATATTTTCGAGAAACAGTGTATATTCTAGCACTAAGGTGATGGGGTTCTATGGAAGGAATGTTAAGCATTGATAATTGGGTGCTCGTGATAACAAATTTTTGGAATGGTTAACTATTATTGAGATGTTATAAATCTTGTGGTTCATTTGTACTTACTTACTTAAACCTATGATTTCACCAACGTTTTCGTTGACAGATTTCTATGTTTTTCTCAGGTCCTTGAACGATACATGATACATGCTTCCACTCATTATTTTGATACTTGCATTGGATGTCGAGTATATATGCATACATGGAGCGTCTTTTGGCTACTTTTAAATTGTGTCGCATAAGTTTCATTTGTACTTATAACTTTGTAACGTAACTTGTGGTGGAACTATTCTTGTAAACTTTGAACAATCTTTACATTTGAAATGAATGCGACATATCTTTTGGTCAAACGTTGTTTTAAAGACTTATGACCACGTAACGGGACCTAAGTAGACGGCGCCGTCAATGACGATTTTGTCGGGTCGCTACACACAGCCCGCCACGCGTCTGGACCCCACAAAAACGCTTTTTCCGTTTGTCTGCCGACTGACGCCCCTCAGGCGTGTGAAGTGACGCCGCGTTACGGGCGTCAGGGGGCATCAGATGCTCTGACCCGGCCTCCCTGACGCCGCGTTAATAATGGTCTAATGGTCATATATTTTAATGAAAAGATACCATGAATGGTTACACTCTTTCAATTATAAGTGGCACAATTTCCTTAATAGTTGTGTCTTTTCTTTAAAAGTTTACACTATTTCATTAAAAGTTGTGTCTTTTGACCAAAAAGACACAAACTAATAAACATAACCTTCCAACTTATTGATTCTAGTTAGCTTAAACAAGTGCGCACTCCACGCTCCTAACTTGTCATGAAACTTAACTCAAAATCCATTTGTGTTAAGTAAATCACTATATCACACAAAATGGTTGATGACACTAAAATCACCAACATCTTTAAATCACTTATTATGTTCCTGGAAGGCCGATCCTGGTATTGAATTAAGGTATCAAAATCTGGTATCGTTAAGCAAAATCGACATCTGGTGCAGTATACCTCAACGAAGAACAAACACTAATTCAGTCCGGTTTAGATTTGATATTGGTAAGAAAAAAAAATTGTCTCAAAGATGTATCATTTTTTCATGCACTCTGCATATAGCATTATACCATTATGCAACAACAAAGCATTCAAATCTGTCACAGCCTATATAAACGTGAAGCTATATACAAGTTATAATTTGTTCACACAACATTTAGACTGTAAAACAACAGTTATACACAAGTCTGAGATTATGCACAGTAGTATTTGCAGTAACAACTCCCCTTATATGGGGGGTGTTAAAAACTCCTCAAGTCTTATCAGCGTTGGTGTCCTTGTTGGGGTCCTTTTCAGCCCCGCAATATCGAGTCCGTTGTGAAGCAATAGTAATAACACCCTGCTCTACTTGTTCTTCTTCAATGTCACACTTCCCATTGAAGGGTTTCAGATAGCAAAACCTATTTCCGAAATTGCAGCCAAGTAGATATTGTTAGATTTTATATTATATTATATGTATATGTATATATATTATATTATATATTACTCCGTATAAAATAAAAATAAAGAAGCGATAAAAAAATGCTTGCTTGTGGAAGTAGATATGAGAATACCATTCTTGTGAAAGTGTCTTAATATCAAATTCAGAGGGTAGCATCCTCCATTTCCTACACTTATCACATTGAACCCAATCACGATCGGGTTTATACCGTGGACCCCCTTTTTCCTATGAATGTATAAATAAACAAAACCAACAATTAATTTCAGACCATAAAAATCAATAAGAGAAAACAGTTACATCGGCACTCATATCGTCGAAATACTTACAAGATAGACTTTGTCCACTCTTGCATCCAAATAATCGTCGGCTTTTTCAGAAAGCCAATCTACGAGCAGATCATAAGCTTCGCAATCAACGAAACGTTGCTTGTTGTTGTGCACCCACACCTGCCCACTATCATCATCCTGCAGTCATTAATTACAACACCTATTCAGCAAACAAAACAATAAAAAAAATAAAGACAGTTGATTACTTAATACAGTAAATAACATTACCATGATGTTAGTGACATCGATGACCCCTATCACACCATGACTTTGCGGGCCATTGTAGACCATCGTCCCCACCCTTTTGTAGGCTTCTATCAACCGACCGTGCCAAAATAGAAAGATTCCACAATTCCCGAGTTCCAAGTCAGTCTGAGATTGTCCAAGAACGAGTTGAACCGGTTTTCCCATAATTTCACCGTTTTCTATACTCGTCTTGTGAAGACACTTGTATATTGGCTTACTTTTAACCTGTCGTAATACTCTTATTAGCTGTTAACTGATTCTTGGTTGGTTAAAAGTATACCTGGCAATTGAGACCCATTTTCTCAAAATTTGGGTCAAATGGGTCAAGTTTTCGGGTCTTGAAAAAAATTAGGGCTGAAAATGTAAACCAAAACTTAAAAAAAAAAAAAAAGGTCCAATGAGTTTTTCTTCAACCTATTGAGTCTTATACAAAATATAAAAGAATGGGTTAAACGGGTATCAAATCCTAAGTTCAATAAATAGAGAACGGGTCTAATGGGTCTTGTGAATGGGTCAAATGGGTCGAGTATAACAAGATTCATCCGTCAATAATTTATGAAAGCATTAATGGTTATATCAATAATTATGTGTAGTAATTAATATTTTCCTATACATATAATAAATATTAATAATAACTACAACAATATAATATATGTAAAAACCAAATGTAAAAGTATATGACATGTTTGGACCTATTTGACCCATTTGACCCGACCCAACCTGACCTGTTTAAAATGTTTACCCATTTGACCCATGACCCATTTCAACCCAAAACCGTTTTGACCCATTACCCAAACCGACCCAACATGACTGGTTTGCCAGGTATGGTTAAAAGAATGAAGAAGAAAAGTTAATTAGTCCCTAGTGAATTACCAGTGAGCCTTGAACATATATCCTCATTCGAGGATCCAAAAAGATAACTTCCAGAAAAGATTGAAGCGAGTAATCTAATCGGACCTGCAAAACCATGAAAACACGTTAACTTTCATGTTTTGATGTTTTGTGGAGAAAGATAAACAAACTGATATTCATGTTATTCTCTTAATCTTTTATCTCACAAATGATATATCAATCCTACCTATTTATAAAGAGGACCCATGTGAAAGGTCCATGAGACTTGTCTAGAACTAACTAGCAGACTAGAACTAAAATAATAATCAATGCACTTTAAATACGTATATTCTAACAATAATAATTACTATGAATTTATTCTAACAGATGTGTACATATTATATAGAGATTTATTAAGGTTCAGATTCACACCTGACTCCGAGTCATCTGGCCCAGACGGGATCTCGCCCGGCGTGACCTAATCAATATGTCACCTTCCAGCCCATTTACCCATTCTAAAGTATACTCAGAGCCCCTTCGATCCAAATTCCAAACAAATATCTGAGTTCCGGTGCCAGTTTTTTTAAAAAAACTTGATAATTCACCAATCAAGAATTCGTTGAAAGGTGAATTATCCATTATGGCTTTGAGGTTGTATTTTGCTGAAGCTTCGGTTTGGATATTCGTATCAAGCTCCATGTACTGTCCTTTTATTGAGTATGTGACAGTTGGGATTTCCACATACTAAATCAACAAGATAATGAATTATTATGATTATAACAATAATATTGTTATGAAAATAAATAGATTAAACAAGTCTATCATTATAATTACATACATCATTTTCTTCATTCAGCGACTGGGAGAGACGGGCTATTGATCTAGAGCTAGTAGTTTGGGTTAAAACTAAAGCATCCCTGCCAAGTCTCATGGTTCCCGTCTACACAATATCAAAAACTTGTTTTTAGATACACACACATATATTACCCATGCTTATTAATCGTATTAAATAAATATATATTAGTGAGTGAACACCAAGCCCATTATCAGTCTATCTATCTATCTATATAGTGCATAATAATGATAATAACGAGGAATAAATTACCTTGAATCCTACACCGTATCTCCCAATAATATCTGGATTGTTTGTATCAGGTTGTTTGCGACCAAATGTCACCATTCTTAAGAGATCCTCATGGCTCATCCCATGACCATCGTCTTTTACCGCAAGCATCGGAATTTCTCTTTTAGCAGCTTTAAAGTATATCATCTCAATTGAGATGTCCAACCTGATAAACATATAAATTTTGAGTTTTATCAGTATAATAATAAGATAAGAATGCAATGAAATCATAATAATAATAAACATTACTTAAACCATTTAACCCTACATTGTTGCATTTGCATCCTTCGAGTTGTCCACAAGTTCGGCAACAGCCCCAAATATCCAGTCAGCATGGGTTTGACCGAGCGTTTTCAGGAAACTAGGATGGACAGAATTCTTTTTTAGACCTGATTGAGGCACTGGACTACCTACAACACACAAAAAGGCTACATATTTCAACTCTTGGCAGAAAATGTATGTTATATCTTGACTAGCGGGATCTTGAAAATTGAAATTTGCAATTAGCCAATTGACCCCATGCATGCGAGTATCTTTAAGATCAATTAAAGGGTGTTGTGTTTGAAAACCATCATTTTCATTGTTTTATCTCTGGGCAAAAAAAAAAAAACAAAGGAAACCAAAATAGAGTTTTTTCGACTTCCAAAATTTTATACATCATGAAACATTTTAATTTCGTGATTATTATTGACGCGAGTATTCTAATACAAGTGACTACTGATCATCATTCGCAATGCCTATGATTTCTTTAATAAAAACTCAAAACTTGAACTTTTATGGTCATATTATTACCAAACAGGCTCTACCCGTTAACATCCATATCAACAGAAAGACAAATCCTTTGTATGAAATCTAAATTGAGTTTACTGTTATATTGTATTCCCAAAAAACTACATACAAAAAAGGAAAAGTAGAACAGTTGCATTTGACTTGTAGCATACTACTGTAATTTAGTCACCACATTACACGGACCCTTATTTATTTTTGATTACAGATTGTGGTGTGATCTCACTTTAAAGAAGCCCTGTAATGACTCAACCCTAATCGTTGACTACTAAAAAAAACGTTACCCAACCCACTCTCGACACAAACTATTAGATATCTGATAAACGGACATATTCATATTCAAACGATGATGATGATGATGATGACGACGACTGGTATAAAAACAATAAATTCATTAATTAAAAAAAAAATCACACATGAAAAAAGTTAACTAACCAGATTTGACATGGCTTTGGCTTCTTGTGACACTAGCTTCATGCAGTAAATACTGAACCATTGCATGGCTATAATCTTTGTCCAGCGAGGCAGGAAGAATGTACATCTGACCAGTCTTGGTGTTTGCCAAAGCCGCCTTCAAAAACAGAACAGAATTATAAACAACATTTGTCTATAGAGCAAAAAAAAAAACAAAAACAGATAATATAAGAATAAAAAAAAACAGATAATATACAGAATAAAAACTCCACACCTTCTTATTTTCATCGAGGAACCGCATGAACTTATTCCACTCCTTTTTTTGATGCGTATCCTGATAATCTGGGTAAATCTTAGTGCAAGTTAGCCCGGTGGGAACATGCTCTTTCTTTAAGAATTGTTCAATATCCCACACCAAAGGCCTGCCAACACATTCAACAAAGAAATCTTAGTTTAAATGATCCAATTGACTGAAGCAAGAAAAAAGTTGATGAGATTTGACATACTTTGAAATTGATTTTTCATCACATTTCACCCGACAAATACTTTTTGTATCCTTTGTTAGCAGAACATGACTCTTGGAATCATCTACAAGTTATGTGAAAAATGACAGAAACAGTTAGAAAAAACAATTAACATAGAGTGAGCATGGCATATCTAACTAAAATAGGCTCAAGTAATTGTACAGCAGCACATCAATTGTACATTGTGAATGCCTAATATACTTCTGCCAGACATTCAACATAGATATTACATACAATCACAGACTCTGGATGAACACAATGGGGAAAACGTTTGACTTTGAATAACAACATGTTAAGGGTATTCAATGTTAAGCAAATGACCTACCCTTTCTAATCTTCCCATTCATTGGTGAACAAAATATGATATGTCAAGAGAAGCTACTTTTGATTACACTCTAGACAAAGCTTATGAGTTGAAACTTATTAAAATCATAATTTTAAGATCTTATAAACTATTAGTCAATTAGATATCTGATAAACTGACATAATCATATTCAAACGATGATGATAATGACGGGTATAAACCAATAAATTCAATAATTAAAATAATTACACGTGAAAAAGGTAACTAACCTGATTTGACATGGCTTTGGCTTCTAATGACACTATGTTCATGCAGTAAATACTGAACCACTGCATGACTATAATCTTTGTCTAGCGAGGCAGGAAGAATGTACATCTGACCAGTCTTGGTGTTTACCAAAGCCGCCTTCAAATAAAATAATTATAATTATAAACCCAAAAAAGAACATGTCAAAAAAGAAGAAAAATGAATCATTTTGCTTCATTTTCAAGAAAAAGATGAATGAATGGATTTGAGTCTGAAATATCCAATGAATACCTTATCCATACCAAAAATGAAAAGGCAGTGTTTAACCTAAAAAGTTCTCTTATGAAATTGTCTCACTATATGTTACGTAAAAATGTTTTTGAAGAAGAAATGAAGTAAACATATAAGGCCTACTAAATTGATATTATTATTAAGAAATAACGTCAACTGGGATTTGGTTTCTTTGGTAGGAAAAAGTATAATTATACTACTTCAGTTTCAGAGAACTACTATGAAAGTAAATATCTTAAAGGCTAAAAAATAACTAAACTGCTAAGAATAAACTTTGACTCTGAAAAGACAGCAAAAAAAAAAAAATAAGACAGGATATATGTAGTACATATCCTAGATTCCTAGCCCTAGATCAATTTAATAACAGAAACGCAATCATATAGGAACCAGCTCACAACGAGAAGAGACAAGTATGAAAGGTTCAAATCATAGCAGATTTAAAAAGAAGACCCTCCACATCAAAAACATAACAGAATCATAATTCATAATCAGCATTTGTTGATAGAGCAAAAAAAACAGAGAATATAAGAATAAAAAAACAGATAATATACAGAATGAAAACTCCGCACCTTTTTATTGTCATCCAGGAAACGCATGAACTTTCGCCACTCTTTTTTTTGACGTGTATCGTCCTCATAAGCTGGGTAAATCTTAGTGCAAGTTAGCCCAGTAGGAACATTCTCTTTTCTCATGAATGTTTCAATATCCCATACCAGAGGCCTGCAACACATTCAACAATCAGTATTTATAGATATGGATGTCATAATAATTTAGGTATGAACTACAATACAAATACAAATTATTATTATATCTTATTCTAAAAGAACCAATAGACACTAAAACTAAAAATCGGTAAAGAAATTAAGCGTACCTTGCAATTGATTTTACAGAACATTTGACCTTACAAATGATTTTGCTATTCATTTGCAGAAGAACACGATCATCATAAACTAGTTCTGTAAAAAATGACGAACTGTTAGACGATAAATACATGATAAAATGTACCGAACTTTTTGTATATTTACCTTTATGACTTGGTTCGTTTAACTTTTCACAGCGATCCATTTGAAATCAGAAAATTTAAAACCCTAACTTCTTGAATTGAATTTTAGAATCGAATCAACTCAATCGAAGAAGAAAGTGAAATTGAATTAAATTGAATTGCAAGTTGATTTCAGTTGATTTATTCAAGTGATTTCAGAAATGATAGAAAGAATTAATGCGGTGATGATGAACTAATGTTGTGATGAATAAAGATGGAGTGATGGTTGATGGCGCAGACGATGAATAATGAAACCCTTGTTTGAAATTGGGTATTTTATATAAATGAAACAAACCCCAACTAGCTTCTTAGACTTATCAGCAGCAGACCTCCAGAATTCAACAATGACATTCAGACCCCTAAACATATTTCTTTTGCACGAATGCCCTGCAATAACTAGAAATACCACAAATGAGAGAGATTAATAAAAAAATACATTATATATTACACTATATATATTATTATTATTTATTTATTATATTATATTATATTATACTCACACTCATGCTTTAGATGTTGTTGGCGATGAGGTGTGCAGTGTAGTCAAACAATTCTTCACAAACGGACACATGGTAACTGAAATTATGGATGACCAAAAATCTCGAAATACCGAAATCGTACCGTACCGATACGGAAATACCGTACCGATGGTATTCAGTATCGTTACCATTCGGTATTGGTACCAGTACAGTATCGGTACCATTCGGTATCCGTGCCCATGCAAATCACTTCATACAATTTCACACTACTTTCTATTTCTCAAAATGTCATGAAACCCTTGTCAAAAGATATATTCATGATTATCATTCAAAAAGTATACCAATATTAGTTGTGTGACAAAATTAGTTGTGTAAATTGAAAAAAAAAAAAAAGTTGTAAATATCGAAAAAAAACATGTAAATTCGGGAAAAACGGGTATAATACCGAAAATACTGGTACTGATACCGGTACCGATTTCGGTATTCGGTACGGTATTCTGTTCTCGATTTTTCTTATTTTCGATATCGGTACGGTACGGTACGGTTCTTGTACCGATCTCATCCCTAACTGAAATCAACCACACTATTCTTACCTTTTTGTCAAAAGTGGAATCGAACGACTAATCGACTATAGACCTATTTCTTGTTGTATTGTAATGTCATTTATAAATGTATCAATAAAATTATTAGCAACAGGATAAAAGATGCGCTTGACGTAATTATTATTATTTTAACGCAAAATTTTGTATTAAACTATCAATAATTACAACAAGAGATGTGGTTTACAAATTGATACCCACAGCTCACACGATATAAGTTATGAGAAATTCTACGATTACTAAAAGTTTACAAAAAAAAACTATCTTACAAACTAACATGGACTTGTGACTTGGTACTCCATGTCATCCTACTAAACCCACCCTAAACTATCTTTCCATCCCAAATTCACTGAAGCTTTTACCAACCTAATTTAATTAATTAATTAAAATTAAATATATTAATTAAGGAATTAATATCTACATGATCAACATTATGATGATGTCTATTCTTTTTATTCTTTAAGATTTCTACGGTAAATACATGCTAGTCTCTATAATCCTTTCATAACTATGGACAAGTCTTCTTATGTATCTTTTTCGTCGCACATATCCAATCAATCATCTTATACTTCTTCTCCTTTAGAAGACAACGATTAATCATCGAGTACACGGAAAACGCAAGACTTTCATAATGAGTTAGTCATATACTTAAATTCATATATTAAAGAATATAATTTGTTAGTCAACATGTTTGTACATTGTTTCAATTATCGTAAGAGTTTGAAACAGATTATTTCTTTGCTAACTTAAGTTTAATTGTAGCATTTAATATATCAGGCCAATTGGGTTACTTCAGATCATAACTTTTAAACATTGTTAAATGTAGGCCTGAATTTAATAGCATGGAAATGATAATAGAAGTGATAAAATCGTAAATGATGCTGAATATCGTGAAGATAAATGTTATGAAGATGTACATACTCCAAAACCTTGCGACAAGAGTATTCATCATGATGAAAATATTGATCTGGAAAGTCATGAATATGTAAATGTTATGAAGTTGTATATCCTTTTTGTTTGAGTTTATTTTTTTTCAATTATGAAGATTTCATTTGTTATACTTCTTAGTTGTAGTTTATGTCATGTATTTTGATAGTATGATCTCTGACATTTATCTTTTGTTCAAAGTAACATAACTATTATAATATCAAACTCCTTGCCTTTCTCAATGATATCAATTGATATATTATACACATCTAAGCAAGGGCGGATCTATATGGGATCCAGTGGTTGCACGGGCTACCACTGGAATACGCGATGTAGTGAAAAATTTTCGGGGGTTTTAACTAATGATACCACATGATAGTGTAATTTTTTGTGTGTTACACCACTGGATAGTTTAATTTTTTTTTAACTTTTAACTAGTGATACCAGTGACTACGAAACTTAGATCCGCCAATGCATCTAAGCGTTGGTCACCAAGAAAAGTAAATAAGGAAAATGAATCCTATTATAACTATGCTATCTTTTCTATGTCAGTTTCTAAGATAGTTTTTGTAAACTTTTAGTAATTGTAGAATTATAGTTATCTTCATGCTATTTGCGAATAGGAAAGATAACACGCAAAATATAATATGGTCGGTTGAACATAATTTCGGGAAAAGAATCCAAGTTATAATTGTTTGCAAATTAGTTGTAGCTTATGTACAAAAGTTGTCACACTCCCAATCAATATTCTCCTTCATGAAAGAACAATAAAATCAGGGCTAATATCTTATCTCTGACTAAGGCTCTCCCCCAAAACTCTCCCAAGAAAAAAAAACCCTACATCTCGTTAGTGCACTACAACCAACAATTTCTTCATCCTGCTTTCAATCGATTGCTGTTCTTGCCGGTTTGTAGTCCCCTGATTCACAAGCCATCTCCGGCCACCGGCATCTCACCTGTGGTCCGGCTTTACCGTCTTTCTGTGAAATAAGATTGTTGCCTCCTTCCTCCATTTCCGGCGACGGGTTCTCTATTCGGCTTCTCCAATCGTTCATTGACGTTCAGGCGGCGATTCCGGGTAGTTCTTGCTCGGGATCTGGATTTTGATGGGGTTTTGGGTTGTTATTCTTAGGGTTTCGGCCGTTAGGGTTGTGGGTTCGATCTGTTCGCTACACTCTTCCTTCCGTTCGTCGATGCAGTTAGCTTTCCGGTGGTGATGGCAGGCGACGAATTCTGGCGAAATTCTACTATCTCTTTTGGTAAGTTTTCGGTACCGGTTAGTGGTTTTGGTCGTTTGTGGTTTGCAGGGCAATGATTGGTGTGATGTTTGTTGAAATCCATTGTACTTCGGTGGATTCCTGAAAGGACCCGTTCATATACATTATAAATGATTCACAATAGTTGATTACATTGAGAGGTATTTGACCTCTATATGATACATTTTACAAACATTGCATTCGTTTTTAAAAGACAAACTTTCTTTACATCGAAAATTGACAGGCATGCATAACCATTTCATAATATCCACTATCCAACTATAAATTGATTTAATAATAATATTTGATGAACTCAATGACTCGAATTCAACGTTCTTCGAAATATGCTATGAAAGACTCCAAGTAATATCTTTAAAATGAGCAAATGCACAGCGAAAGATTTCTTTAACACCTGAGAATAAACATGCTTTAAAGTGTCAACCAAAAGGTTGGTGAGTTCATTAGTTTATCATAATCATTTATTTCCATCATTTTAATAGACCACAAGAATTTCATTTTCAGTTCTCGTAAATATACGTCCCATGCATAGAGACAAAAATAATCATTCATATGGTGAACACCTGGTAACTGACATTAACTAGATACATATAAGAATATCCCCTATCATTCCGGGATCCTCCTTCGGACATGATATAAATTTCGAAGTACTAAAGCATCCGGTACTTTGGATGGGGTTTGTTAGGCCCAATAGATCTATCTTTAGGATTCGCGTCAATTAGGGTGTCTGTTCCCTAATTCTTAGATTACCAGACTTAATAAAAAGGGGCATATTCGATTTCGATAATTCAACCATAGAATGTAGTTTCACGTACTTGTGTCTATTTCGTAAAACATTTATAAAAGTTGCGCATGTATTCTCAGCCCAAAAATATAAAGGGTAAAAAGGCAAATGAAACTCACCGTACTGTATTTCGTAGTAAAAATACATATAACGTCATTGAACAAGTGCAAGGTTGGCCTCGGATTCACGAACCTAAATTAATTATATATATTTATATGTTGGTCAATATTTGTCTAACAAATTAGGTCAAGTCATAGTGTACCACAATCCTAATGCTCGAGACTAATATGCAAAAGTCAACAAAAGTAAATTTGACTCAAAATAATTTCCAAAAATCTATACATGATTAATATATAGTTTAAATATCGTCGTTTTATATTTTTAAATATTTTTAAAAGATTTATTAGAGTAAATAATATAATTTATTTATTAATAAATAAAATTTTATATTAAATTTATATAATAAAATATACTTTTATATATATTAAGTAATAAAATTTATAGGGTTCATTTAATATCATAAAGATAATATGATAGGTATTATTAAAGTAAGTTATTACACGTAGTAAAATATGTTTGTATCACATATTTATTTGATAAAATAATATCTATAATGATAGTAAGTAAAAGTTGTATTATTTTGTAATAATAATTATTATTATAAAAATATCAATATTTATAATTACTAAGATGACATTATGATAAAACGATAATTCTAATTATGATAACTTTAATATTTACGATAATTTTTAATATTATCTTTAAAATAATAATTCTATTTAAAATAATAATAATAATGATATTTTATAGTAACAATGACATTTCTATTAAAATGATAATTTTTGTTAAAATGATAGTTTTAATACTAACGATCCTTTTAATAATAATAGTAATGATAAAAATAATAAGAACGATAATTTTATCTAAATTAATATCTTATAATATTTTAATTTCATCATGATACTCTTACTCATTATTTCCTAATCGTTTCGTTTAATAGCTTTTAATCGTCTTTTATATCGTGTTCATAATAATGATAATAATAGTAATCAAAATATTTAGGTGTTACAATTATTTGTTTTAATTACACTAATATTAATAATGATAGTTACTATAATATTATTAACGATAATACTAATAATTATAATTATCTTAATGATAATATAGTAATAATAATAATAACAATAACAATAACCATTTTTAAATAATGATATATATATATTAATAATGATAATAATAATAATAATAATAATACTAATAATAATAATAATAATAATAATAATAATAATAATAATAATAATAATAATAATAATAATAATAATAATAATAATAATAATAATAATTGGATAATAATAATAATAATACTAATTATAACTTTAACGATAATAACGATAGTAATAAAAAAAACAATTTTTAATGATAAATCCCTTTTATTGATAAAGATAATAATAATGATAATAATAAGATAAAACTAGAACGACGATAAAAACGATGATAATAATAATCATTTTTAATAAAAATATCGAAAATTCAATTGATTATAACTTCTAATCCGTTCATCGAAACCATTCGATATCTAAAGGAAAAGTTCTTAATTTTTTGCTAGCTTTCCAAGGACATGCATATCTTATACCTTATCTCAACTGCAAGTGTAACTAATTCAAGATTCAACCTAACCTGTCTAAGGGCAATATCAAAAGTACAAGCATGCATAATCCTAAATACTCGAGCACTAGTCAGGGATACACTATTAGTATGTAAAAGATAAATTATGAGTACTCACGTATCAATATTGAGATTCAATATTGCAGGAAAGGTACGTAGACGCAACGGAAATGATAAACACTATATTGACCTCACGAGCATACCCATGAACCATACTCAATCACCTCCATAGTTATAACCCATAATTTCCTTAATCCTATCCTACTCGAAAAACAATTTCGAAATCACTCGGACAACACTCCGTCGTAATATTTTATGTATACTAATAATATCTTGAAATAATACGGAGTAAATATATATATGTAAATCGATTGAGAGAGTTTAGAGAAAAATATTTTCAAGTTTCTATGAAATAATGAAACCTATTGAATTCTATTTATAATAGATTTTTGAATTATTAAAGTGAATTATTAAAGTATGAATTATTAAAGTGAATTATTAAAGTATGAATTATTAAAGTGAATTATTAAAGTATGAATTATTAAAGTGAATTATTAAAGTATAAATTATTAAAGTATGAATTATTAAAGTGAATTATTAAAGTTAAAGTAAAGTAAAAATAAAGTAAAGGTAAAGTTTAAGTATAGTAAAAGTATAAAACTATGTACGTATTATACGCGTATAAATATATATAATATTAATTTAAATCGTTATATATATTTATTAAAATAAAATATAAATATCGTTATCTTTATCATACTAGTTAAGTAATGAGTTGTCAAAAGTGGTTCTAGATATTTATAAAAGTTATATACGTTTTAATAATAAAGTTCTTTTTAAACTGAAAACGTTTTTGTACGTTTGAAACTAAATAGATCAATCGAGTCTTTATGAGATTCAATCTTCCACTATCCTTTGTCTAGTTCTCAATGATTGACAATTTGTTCTTATTTATAAATTACTTTACCATTTTCCGAATATTGTTAAAATGGAAAGATTTTTCAAATCAACGTGGGCCTTTCAACAGAGACTTGTAATCATAATTTAATATATCTGATAATTCAATCATTTGATCTTATCTTCTAATTCCATTGATAAATATTTTGAAACAGATACAATCATATAAAGTATTTAATCTAATATTTTGTTTACGTTTCAAGTTTTAATATATATACACATATACATATATAATCATATTCGTTTAATGGTTCGTGAATCGTTGGAACTTGGTCGAGGTTGAATGAATGTATGAACATATTTTAAAATTCTTGAAATTTAACTTAACAAATATTGCTTATTGTGTCGGAAACATATAAAGATTAAAGTTTAAATTTGGTTGGAAATTTCCGGGTTGTCACAGTACCTACCCGTTAAAGAAATTTCGTCCCAAAATTTAAGTGGAAAGGTCGTGAATGATAATAAGTATGTTTTCATGATACATACGGGCTGAAAATTAGAGTTTTATCATCAGCGAATAATTTGGATAAACAATCCATTTATATGAAGAGTACGAATGAAGCTAACATAGAAGAGTGAAATGAGTAAGTGTAGATTCATCTTATCATTTGACGTAGATATGATTGATTCCCAGATTTCAAGGGATTTGAAGAAAATCTTCTTAATAAGATTTGACTCTCCGGTAATCAAGAAAATTAGGATCCGCTTTAAATGCGATCGTCCATTTTAATTATTCTGTCGGAGATTTTCTTATAAATTCACCTCCTTCGTTTCCTTACAACTCACACCTTCTGTTGATGCATTTTATGCAAGTCCCTAGACATCTACCCACGTCCATTGCAGGTACAACAGTTTACAGGCCACCATGATTGCTCATTGTTATCCTGTGTTTGTATGTGGTTACAGGAATTGCAGGAACGAGATTTAGATGTTTGACTATGTTAGACTTAGTCAGACGTACGAGTGAAGCCTCACTAGTACGGCTGACAGGCTCATACGCACGTTTGATGCTGAGCTAAGTCACAATTACAACCTAAATGAGAAGACACGAGTGAGTGATCACCCGTACGGCTGATGAAGCCAACTCGTACGTGTGATGAATGAATCGTATGGGTGAGTCAACAGCAGGGGTATATAAAGTCTTATGTTCTTCATTTTAGGTTAAGCCTCTTATTTGTTACACACACTCAGATCTAGTGAGCTCCTCCGATTCTCTCTCAGTCCAAATCACCCATGTGGTGAATAATAGCTCTAGGTGTTGATCTAATCACACTTGATTTAGTTGTGGTTTGACTAAATTAATCAAAAAAAAAACTTAACCTATTCACTAGCGGGTTTGATTCACTTATTCTGCCATTGTGTGAGTTAAATCTGTTGATTTCTAAGTTCCTAGTCATGTTTCATCACCTTCTATTCTTTCCCCCTCAACTCATATTTTAAAGTATTCATCAATATGCTCCATCCAGCTCTGATTCTCGATATACTTCTAACTTTCATATCGGTCATTCTTCTTTTTCATCTACCGCCGGAAGAATCTATTTACTTCTACTATACTCTTGGGTTTATAGTGTTTCTAGTTCTCCCGTGTCTTTATATTGCTATATGCATCGATATATGGTTTATAATTTCTGGTTTGTCGTTGAACTTTATATGTTCCCTTATATTTCAAAGTCTCTGCTTCTGTCTTCTATAATCATTATCATTCACAGTTAATGCTCTCTTTTATTTGCTGCAATTTATACCCCAATTTCTATTTCGGAGTTTTGTCTTTTCGTTTCTTCTTCTTGCGATTAAGCACCGCTTGTAATGGTCCAGAATTCACAGATATGAATTTCGGAATGAACATTTTTAATGTTCTAGGAAGAAAATTGTGATGGCACGATCTTGACTTGTCAAATTAATAGAATACCTTGGAAAAGGCCGAATCATCAAGAAATATTTTCTTGATATTTTAGAGGTTAAATAGAATACAAGAGTCGTATAACATGGCACATGATGATGTTATGATCTGTGAATCATCACGTTCCATTTAGAAACTCAGCATGACTTACTGTAATATAATCACATTGATCAAGTGTCATTATATTATACTAATTCATGCTTCAGTTCTCAACACTACTTCAAAATATTCCTATTTTAAACTTGAATCTTTCAGAATTTAGAAACTAAAATAGTTTCTTTTATGATGTAATACAGATAGCGCGAAGAGGTAAATGATTTCAAATAAGAAAAATTAAGAAAATATCTTCAGAAATATGGAGGATATTTATAATGAAAGATATGATGATATTTTAGAATTTCTAATATCAGAGGATGATGAAGAATATTGTTCGCAGGGGTTTAGAGTCAGGAGCAAGGTATTCGTTAATGACTTCAGCAGGTACTGAATCATTTGGATCCTTTAAAGTCAGGTTCAGTCTTTGTAATTTGTCCACAGCCTCCTTCCTACTTTGCTCAATCCGTTTTCCAGTTCCAAAACTTCTCTTTTTCTGCGCTTTGCCAGCACACTTCATCATTATCATCCAGCTTTTACCATTTAAAGTCGTTTATAGTTTTTGCTGCTTCATCAGCATTTTTTCCATTTTCGGAGAACCAATTCGTAGTTCGGAGTGTTTTTCAGAAACTTCACATTCAAATTAAGTCTAGAAGATAGACGTTATATATACACATATAACTGTTGGCGCAGACATGCTGCAAGATTTCAAAATACTGATTGCTAATTCCCAATAATTCGTATGGCAATTCTCATTACAAGATGCGAATGAGTAAATGATGGGGTTTCAATGAATAATTATGATGACTTTTTGGAGAGGCTAAAGTCAAAGGGTAATGAAGTTGTTGGTACATCTGCTAATAATATGGTGGAATGTAAAAGGTTCCCTGGTAACGATGGTGTATATCTCAAGGTTATAATAAGGTTAGTCTGACTGAAAAGTCGAAGTTGACTTGCTGGAGCTGTGACAAAACTGGCTACTTTGAATAGGAGTCGCAAAGTTATTTTTGCTAATAAATGCCAAAGAATCTGACGCGGATACGTTGTTTAAACTTTTACTTTGGTTTCAAGAGTTTTCCGGGTACATAACTGTGGGTAACATGTGGTTGGATCATCATCTCGATTGCTCATCATTCGAAGTGTCTTCAGAAATTTTCGAAGGGTTTAAACACAGATTGTAATCGTTAACATACATTTGATGTTCTAACACAGTTTTGAAGTCAAAATATAGCTTGTGAAAGATGTAAGGATCTAAGAGTGATGATTTTGGTCATATCTCAAGTTAAATTTTGAGATTTCAAAATCAGAATATGTAATTAAATTTTGAATGAGTATGGTTGTTTTGATTTCTATAAAAGAATGTATATTGTTGTGAAAGTAGGGAGTATAATGGATGATTTGCTGAATCAGATTCGAAGAATGTAACATATTAATTGTGAATTTATATATCTCTCGGGTATTACCTACCCGTTAAAAAAAATTTCACAATTAATATTTTGTACAAAAGAATTTTATTACAGTCTTTATAAAAATATATATATGTATATTTTCTTCAGATGTAACATAGATTTAATGACTTAATGTTAAATTAAACTCATTTGATTTACGGTTGAAACTAGAATTGAATAATCCCTAAAGGCTTTAAAAAGTACATAACTTTTACGCAGTATTTCTTTAATGACATTGAAATTATGAATCAATACTTCGTTATTTGTTGATGTATGGTGTTCGGTTCATGGAATTCTTGTGAATTTCGCAAAGTACGAATGATGTTATCTGAAAAGTTTCGGGTACATTGATGATGAAAGTGTAAAATCAAATATATACTTGATTTATTATGAATTGGAATTTGTTGAATTGCGACAGAGATTGTAGTTAACGCTGGTTAGGTTGCGGCGTACATTATTGCATATTTGTAATATGAATTAACCGAGTAGTTAAGATTCACACACAATAGCTTAGCACTGAAAGATTTATTTCAATATATATATATATATATATGTATATATATATATATATATGTATATATATATATATATATATATATATATATAATATACATATAATTTCTTCAGAGGAAATGAGTTAATTCTTCATAACTCGTTGATACAATATAAACGTTATTGATTCGTAATGATGTCCACAGTGATTCTTGAACTGACGGAGTTTGTGTTGTTATCGGTGTTGTTGATTCGGATGTTGACTGTACTGACGATGCTGGTAACGCTGATGGTACTATTGATGTTGTTGGTAAAGCAAGTTTAGCTTGTTAATCACACACCATTTTTGTCAGGATTTCTACTCTTCCTTCCATCATTTTGGTTCGCTTAACTGATTTATGGTTAGGGCTAGATTAGATAATCTCTAAGACTTTAGAGATTACATAATCGCCGCGGAATGTTTCTCCAATGAAGTTATGAATTAATACTTCGTCAGTTATTGTTGTTGGTACTCCTTGGTATCTATGGTGCGTATGACGTTGATGCTCGTGGGACAGATTGTGAAGTTGAGGTTTACGACGCGGTTGTGGTTGGAGGTGGTAATGGTACTGTTGGCGTTGATGATGGTGGTACTGGTTATGCTGCTGATGCTGCTGCTGGTGTTTGTAATCTATGCACCATATTCTCCAAAGCCACTACCCGAGCGCGAAGCTCGTTGACTTCTTCTATTACACCGGGGTGATTGTCGGTTCGGACGAGCGAATAAATAAAATCTAAAATTTGATGTAATATACAATCGTGACGAGATACTCTGGAAATGAGCGAGAAAGTGGTGTTTCGGACAGGTTCGCCGGTAAGTGCTTCAGGTTCTTCATCAAGAGGGCAATGTGGTGGATGGAAGGGATCACCTTCTTCTTGTCTCCAATGATTGAGGAGGCTACGAACCCATCCCCAATTCATCCAGAATAGGTGATGACTGATTGTTTGATCTATTCCGGTCACACTGCTTTCGGAGCTTGAATGGGATTCCATTTCGGAATCTGAGTGACTTGAACTGATGACGAATTCCATTTCGTACGATTGGATAAAGGAATTTTTTTTTCGATATAAAATGATTTTGGCTAACGGATGGTATTCTAATTACATAGAATATATATATATATATATATATATATATATATATATATATATATATATATATATATATATATATATATATATATATATATAGATCAAAAGATTTCGTAGATTACGGAGAACTTTGCGGGATATGTCAGGCAAAGTTTAAAGTAATAGATACGATAAGATATGATTTAGCAGATATGCTAAGATATGAATTTTTGTCTATACACTATTCATGCAATCAATATAGCAAGACGTGTCTTAGACTAAAAATGATAAGCAGGTAATTTCCTGAGGATGATAAGTAGTTAATTTTCGACATAAAATGATAAGCAAAACTTTTGACATGCAGATACGGTCGAAGTCCAGACTCACTAATGCATCCTATCGACTTATCAGTTAGACACACTAATGCAGACCTGGTTCGCTAAGACCACCGCTCTGATACCAACTGAAAGGACCCGTTCATATACATTATAAACGATTCACAATAGTTGATTACATTGCGAGGTATTTGACCTCTATATGATACATTTTACAAACATTGCATTCGTTTTTAAAAGACAAACTTTCTTTACATTGAAAATTGACAAGCATGCATACCATTTCATAATATCCACTATCCAACTATAAATTGATTTAATAATAATCTTTGATGAACTCAATGACTCGAATTCAACGTTCTTCGAAATATGCTATGAAAGACTCCAAGTAATATCTTTAAAATGAGCAAATGCACAGCGGAAGATTTCTTTAACACCTGAGAATAAACATGCTTTAAAGTGTCAACCAAAAGGTTGGTGAGTTCATTAGTTTATCATAATCATTTATTTCCATCATTTTAATAGACCACAAGAATTTCATTTTCAGTTCTCATAAATATACGTCCCATGCATAGAGACAAAAATAATCATTCATATGGTGAACACCTGGTAACCGACATTAACTAGATACATATAAGAATATCCCCTATCATTCCGGGATCCTCCTTCGGACATGATATAAATTTCGAAGTACTAAAGCATCCGGTACTTTGGATGGGGTTTGTTAGGCCCAATAGATCTATCTTTAGGATTCGCGTCAATTAGGGTGTCTGTTCCCTAATTCTTAGATTACCAGACTTAATAAAAAGGGGTATATTCGATTTCGATAATTCAACCATAGAATGTAGTTTCACGTACTTGTGTCTATTTCGTAAAACATTTATAAAAGTTGCGCATGTATTCTCAGCCCAAAAATATAAAGGGTAAAAAGGCAAATGAAACTCACCATACTGTATTTCGTAGTAAAAATACATATAACGTCATTGAACAAGTGCAAGGTTGGCCTCGGATTCACGAACCTAAATTAATTATATATATTTATATGTTGGTCAATATTTGTCTAACAAATTAGGTCAAGTCATAGTGTACCACAATCCTAATGCTCGAGACTAATACGCAAAAGTCAACAAAAGTAAATTTGACTCAAAATAATTTCTAAAAATCTATACATGATTAATATATAGTTTAAATATCGTCGTTTTATATTTTTAAATATTTTTAAAAGATTTATTAGAGTAAATAATATAATTTATTTATTAATAAATAAAATTTTATATTAAATTTATATAATAAAATATACTTTTATATATATTAAGTAATAAAATTTATAGGGTTCATTTAATATCATAAAGATAATATGATAGGTATTATTAAAGTAAGTTATTAAACGTAGTAAAATATGTTTGTATCACATATTTATTTGATAAAATAATATCTATAATGATAGTAAGTAAAAGTTGTATTATTTTGTAATAATAATTATTATTATAAAAATATCAATATTTATAATTACTAAGATGACATTATGATAAAACGATAATTCTAATTATGATAACTTTAATATTTACGATAATTTTTAATATTATCTTTAAAATAATAATTCTATTTAAAATAATAATAATAATGATATTTTATAGTAACAATGACATTTCTATTAAAATGATAATTTTTGTTAAAATGATAGTTTTAATACTAACGATACTTTTAATAATAATAGTAATGATAAAAATAATAAGAACGATAATTTTATCTAAATTAATATCTTATAATATTTTAATTTCATCATGATACTCTTACTCATTATTTCCTAATCGTTTCGTTTAATAGCTTTTAATCGTCTTTTATATCGTGTTCATAATAATGATAATAATAGTAATCAAAATATTTAGGTATTACAATTATTTGTTTTAATTACACTAATATTAATAATGATAGTTACTATAATATTATTAACGATAATACTAATAATTATAATTATCTTAATGATAATATAGTAATAATAATAATAACAATAACAATAACCATTTTTAAATAATGATATATATATATATATATTAATAATGATAATAATAATAATAATACTAATAATAATAATAATAATAATAATAATAATAATAATAATAATTGGATAATAATAATAATAATACTAATTATAACTTTAACGATAATAACGATAGTAATAAAAAAAACAATTTTTAATGATAAATCCCTTTTATTGATAAAGATAATAATAATGATAATAATAAGATAAAACTAGAACGACGATAAAAACGATGATAATAATAATCATTTTTAATAAAAATATCCAAAATTCAATTGATTATAACTTCTAATCCGTTCATCGAAACCATTCGATATCTAAAGGAAAAGTTCTTAATTTTTCGCTAGCTTTCCAAGGACATGCATATCTTATACCTTATCTCAACCGCAAGTGTAACTAATTCAAGATTCAACCTAACCTGTCTAAGGGCAATATCAAAAGTACAAGCATGCATAATCCTAAATACTCGAGCACTAGTCAGGGATACACTATTAGTATGTAAAAGTTAAATTATGAGTACTCACGTATCAATATTGAGATTCAATATTGCAGGAAAGGTACGTAGACGCAACGGAAATGATAAACACTATATTGACCTCACGAGCATACCCATGAACCATACTCAATCACCTCCATAGCTATAACCCATAATTTCCTTAATCCTATCCTACTCAAAAAACAATTTCGAAATCACTCGGACAACACTCCGTCGTAATATTTTATGTATACTAATAATATCTTGAAATAATACGGAGTAAATATATATATGTAAATCGATTGAGAGAGTTTAGAGAAAAATATTTTCAAGTTTCTATGAAATAATGAAACCTATTGAATTCTATTTATAATAGATTTTTGAATTATTAAAGTGAATTATTAAAGTATGAATTATTAAAGTGAATTATTAAAGTATGAATTATTAAAGTGAATTATTAAAGTATGAATTATTAAAGTGAATTATTAAAGTATAAATTATTAAAGTATGAATTATTAAAGTGAATTATTAAAGTTAAAGTAAAGTAAAAATAAAGTAAAGGTAAAGTTTAAGTATAGTAAAAGTATAAAACTATGTACGTATTATACGCGTATAAATATATATAATATTAATTTAAATCGTTATATATATTTAATAAAATAAAATATAAATATCGTTATCTTTATCATACTAGTTAAGTAATGAGTTGTCAAAAGTGGTTCTAGATATTTATAAAAGTTATATACGTTTTAATAATAAAGTTCTTTTTAAACTGAAAACGTTTTTGTACGTTTGAAACTAAATAGATCAATCGAGTCTTTATGAGATTCAATCTTCCACTATCCTTTGTCTAGTTCTCAATGATTGACAATTTGTTCTTATTCATAAATTACTTTACCATTTTCCGAATATTGTTAAAATGGAAAGATTTCTCAAATCAACGTGGGCCTTTCAACAGAGACTTGTAATCATAATTTAATATATCTGATAATTCAATCATTTGATCTTATCTTCTAATTCCATTGATAAACATTTTGAAACAGATACAATCATATAAAGTATTTAATCTAATATTTTGTTTACGTTTCAAGTTTTAATATATATACACATATACATATATAATCATATTCGTTTAATGGTTCGTGAATCGTTGGAACTTGGTCGAGGTTGAATGAATGTATGAACATAGTTTAAAATTCTTGAAATTTAACTTAACAAATATTGCTTATTGTGTCGGAAACATATAAAGATTAAAGTTTAAATTTGGTTGGAAATTTCTGGGTTGTCACAATTCCGACGGTCTTCGATGACTTTCATGTTGCCTCGCTACTGTTCAGTTGCTATCGGTGGTAACCGAGGTGGTTTGTGGTTGTCAGTGGCCTTGGTGTCACTGAGAATCATTGCCGGTCTTCGGCGGCTACTAACGGCGGCAAATAGTGGCAGGCGGCTACGAATGGTGCTTGGAGGTTTCCTGACGGCTTCTTGAGGCTGCCGACGGCTGAAGGTAACTCCGGTTATTTTTTGGCTATTGGCGGCCTTAGGAGGGTGATGGCGACTTTTGATTATCGGAATTTGCAAGTTGGTTCCTGGTGGTGGCTGTTGGTGGTCACGGTCGGGAACCGGCTTTTGGGGTACACGGGTTTGTAAATCCTTCGAAAATTCGGTGATTATGGTCCGGTTTCTATTGGTTTGACTTTGCGCTCCTCATTGTTTGTCTGCTATGTTACTGGTTTGTTCATACCTTTCCCGTAGTCGAGTTTATTTGGGTGGGCTCGATGTTGTTACCGATGTGTGTCGACTTAGTTGACCTCGAAAAATTGATGTTTTTTGGAGTGTTCTCTCGGGGTCCTTTTTCTGCTCGAACAGGGATTTGATCTTATTTGACGGGCTTGAGTTTTCTCTGGTTTTGGAGTTGATTCGGGGTCAGTTGGGTGCGAGTGATTACTTTGATTTGCAGACCTCGGGTTAGGTGCTACTGAAGTGCCCGGTGTTCATGTTATTTATGCGGCTTTTGAGTAGTGGTGATTGCGGCGTTAGATACGAGCACGGTTTTATATATTATTTGGATTTAGGTTTGGTGGTTCTTTGTGTGTTGTGTATTTTCAATTTCAAGTGCTCGCTCTCTTTCAATATTATCGTCCTGTGTGTAGGACGATCAGAGCGGGACCTTTCAATTTCATTATTTGTGTGTACCACCGGATCCTTTCGATCTTTATATATATATATATATATATATATATATATATATATATATATATATATATATATATATATATATATATATATATATATATATATATATATATATATATATAGACAGTTTTGTATTGAGATTATTATTTATAATTTCATTAATATGTACAATGTATTATAATACTTATTTGATATATATATTTTCGTTAATGTTATAACAATACAATTTGTATTATATTAGTTAAACAGAATATTATATAATATTAATATACTTATGTAGTAAATATATATAGATATCTTTTGTTTGCAAAAATTAATAATTGTAATAATACTAGGTTAAAAATAATAATAATAATAATAACTTTAATAATTTTACTACTAATGATGATAATAATAATATTAGTTTTGTTAATGATAATAATACATATAAGTTTAATATTAGTGATAATAGTAGTTAACACAATAATAATAACATAATTCATATTGATAACATTAATAATAATAATCAAAATTTTAGAAAAATTAAAACTACCTCAAATAAGCCTTTCATAAAAAAATTTGTCACAAGTCGAGCTTGAACCCGTGACCTCCCACTCACCCACTAACTCGTTAACCAGCTGGGCTGTTGCCCCATTTCCATTTTACAAACCCTCCTAATTGTTTATAACCCGTATATTAGTGAACGTGTTCTACTTCTTCTTCCTTTGTCAAACTCGATCCCCGGTTCCAATTCCATTAACAGTTATCAGTTTATTAAATTTAAGAGTTGAAATTAATAGAGAAACATTTAGAGGTTTAAATGGATTAATTAAAACAACAAAGTATAAGAAAAAACGTTGTAACAGAAGTTTATGACCCGATGCCAAACCCAAATTCAAATTCGAAAATTTAATGTGTTTTAGGTCAAGGTTAAAACATGAAAAAGATGTTAAATCATTTCTAGAAACTTTCTCTTCTCTCAATTTGATCAGAAACATCAAAATGAATACAAATTTTTGTTATGAACACACTAGTTGACTTTTAAAACCGAACTTTGACTCTCAAAATTTGATTTCGATAATAAAAATTGGATATTGAGACTTTGCAGATAATTTTAATAATTAGTTTCTAACATAACTACATTAAAGAATTGTATAATTGTTTTTGAATTCGAAGTTTTTGATAAACAGGTTCACGAATAGTGATAATGACTGTGTGTTCTTCAGCTCCTGAATTAATTCGATCAAGTAGAAGTATAAGGTGTAATGTATAAGTTTTGGTTGATGACAGAGGGTCGTATCAATTATATAACACTGATACTGATCGATTGTAACAGCTATGTGGGTATCAAATTCTCAATCAGATAATATAAAGGAACATGATATTAAGTAAAAACAAATAAAATAGAATCCAGTTATTATCTGATTTGTACGATCAATATATCTGCTACATGATCGATTAGACAGGAGAATATAACCTAATAAAGTTGATTGTGAAGTAAAAACTAGATCCTATGTATCTGTATGTAATTTAGTATATATCTGCTTTTTAAATATCTGTGTATATCTATATAAATTTCGGTGTATCTATTTATATGTTCTTTATATATCATAAATTCGTAAATATATGGATATAACCATATAACATTAATTATAATTAATCTTTTTATATAAATGTATTAATATTACACTTAATATAGTATTATAAATGATAATTAAAGTAATAATATAATAATAATAATATTAATAATACTTAATAATAATTATTTTAATTATTATTAATAGAATTACCTATAAAAATAAATAATAATAATATGAGGATATTAATAATAAACAACATGTTACTTTTTAATAAGTTTGTTAATGATAATCTAATAGAATGATATTAATCTTATTCTTAATGATTCAATTAATAAATTGTATTATTTTCTAATATTATTAAAAATAATGATTTTTAATGATAATGGTAAAAATAATAATAATTTACTACTCATTATATTATAATGATATTAACAATGATAATAATAATATTTGTAATAATAATATCTTAATAAATTATATGTATCAATTTTCATATCCATATATTTTTTTTTTATTTTTTTTTGATAATATTGTTAATACTAACCTTTGTCTAATTCTCAATAATAGACACATTTGTTCTTACACTTAATCACTTTACCAAATATTCTGAATATCGTTAAAAGTAAGGGTTTCCTAATTCAAAGTGGACCTCATAACATAGACTCATAATTCAATGTATCTGATCAATCAATCATATGATATTATCTTTTAATCTCGTCGATAAATATAATAAATTTATATCTAAACTAAATACGTTCAATAAAATATTATATATCTAATACATAATTATTCGTGGATCATCAAGCATGGTCAAAGGTTAATTGATTACTTGAATAAAATTTCAAAGTTTTTGAGACTTAACATTACAAATTTTGCTTATCGCGTCGGAAACATATAAAGATTAAAGTTTAAATTTGGTCGGAAATTTCCGGGTCATCACAGTACCTACCCGTTAAAGAAATTTCATCCCCGAAATTTGATAGAGGTCGTCATGGGTAACAATAAGAATGTTTTCATGACGAAAATGAGGTAATAATAGAGTTTTATCATCATTGAGTAATATATATAAAACAATTTGATTATGCGAATAGTATAAGTGAAGCTATCGCAAAAGAGTGAAATAGGTAAATGTAAAATCGTTTTAACCGATGACGTAGTTATGATTGATTTCCGGAATTCATGGGATTTAAAGAAAATCTTCATAATAATATTTGATTCTTTGACGATTAAGAAAATCAAGATCTCCTTTGATTTAATGCGATAACCGGTTTCGATGGTTATGTCGGATATTTCACTATAAATCCACCCCCCTTCGTTTCTTATTTTCTACAACTCACATCTTCTATTCTTTTCCCTCAATTCATACTTTAAGACATTTGTCAATATGCTCCATCCTATTCTGATCCTTGATATACTTCTAACCTCCATATCTATCATTCTTCTTTTTCATCTACCACCGGAGTTTTTTATTTACTTCTATTATTATCTTGGGGTTTTAGCGTTATTAATTTTCCCGTGCCTTTACAAGGCAATACGTGTTGATATGCGTGGTTTGTAGTTTCGGAGTTGTTATTCGGTTTTATATATTCCCTTATATTTCGATGTCCCTGCTTCTGTCTTCTATAATCATTGTCATTTATAGTTAATGCTCTCTTCTATTCGCTGCGATTTATACTCAAATTTCTATTTCGGAGCTTCATTCTTTCGTTTCCTCTTCTTGCGATTAAGCATCTCTTGTAATGGTCCGGAATTCTCACATATGAATTTCGGAATGAACATTGTTAATGTTCTAAGAAAGAAGTTGTAATAGCACGATCTTGATTTGTTAAATTACCAGAATACCCTGGAAAAGACCGAATCATCAAGAAATATTTTCTTGATATATTTAGAGATTAAATAGAATATAAGAGTCGTGTAACATAGCTCATGATGAAATTAGGATCTGTGATTCATCACGTTCCATTTAGAAACTCAGCATGAATTACTGTAATATAATCACGTTAATCAAGTGTCATTATATTATACTAACTCATGCTTCAGTTCCCAACACTACTTCAAAACATTCATATTTTAAACTCGAAGGTTTCAGAATTTAGAAACTAACGTAGTTTCTTTTATATTGAATCGCAGATATTGCGAAGAGATAAATGATTTCAGATAAGAATACTTATGAAAATATCTTCAAAAATATCGAGGATATTTATAATGAAAGATACGATGATATCTTAGAATGTTCAAGATATGATGATGATGAAGAATATTTGTCTGTGAAGGTTTAGAATAAAAAGTAAGGTGTTCGCTAACGATTTCAGCAGACACCGAATCATTTGGATCCTGTGAAGGTAGATTTCGTCCTTATGATTTATCTACAGTATCCTTCATGGTCTGCTCAATCCGTTTTCCAGTTCCAACCCTTCTCCTTTTCTCAGCTTTACCACCATACTATTCTTTATCATCAAACTTTTGACCGTTTAAGTCGTTTACAGTTTTTGCTGCTTCATTAGTATTTTGAGAACTAGTTCATAGTTGAGATATTTTTCAGAAACTTCACATTCAAAGTGTGTAAGTTTAGAAGATATACATTATATGTATATATAACTATTGAAGTAGAAACGCTGCGAGATTTCAAAATATTGATTGCTGATTTTCAGTAATTGGTATGGCAATTCTTGTTGTAAGATACGGATGAATAAAAGATGGGATTTTAATGAATAAGTATAGTGACTTTTCGGAGAGGTTTAAGTCGATGGTTAGTGAAGTTGTTGATAAGTTTGCTGCTATTGTGGCGAGATATAAAAGGTTCCCCAGTAATGATGGCGAAAGGGCAACGTATCTATCGAGGTTATAATAATATTAGTTTTACTGAAAAGTCGAAGTTGACTTGCTGGAGCTGTGACAAAATTTGCTACTTTGAAAGGGATTACCAAATTATTTTGGGTAATAATAACACTAAAGGACTTAGCACAGCTACTTGTTAAACGTTTACTCAGTTTTCGAGAGTTTTTCAGGTGCATAACTATATGCATAAATCTTTCCTTCCGTAGATGAAGTGTGGTTGATTCATCCTCTCGATTGAGGTGTTTTCAAAAAAAAAAAATTCATGAAAGATTTGAACACGGAGTGGAATCGTCAAGATTCAAATGAGGTTTAAAATGAAATCAAGTGGCAAACTTGAAGAATTGTTTAGTTTCATATGTTATAATCAATATTTTAATCCATTTTAATTGTCCAATAATGGCAGTCCTTAGTTGATAGTCCAATAATTGGTTTATATATATATAATCTTAGAATTACCCAACGACGTATTGTATACGTATTGTCTTTGCATCAACCCAGAGACGTATTGTAAACGTATTATCTTAGAATTAACTAAGACGTATTGTGTACGTATTGTCTTAGGATTTATCAAAACGTATTGTATACTTATTGTGTTATAATGTACCAAATATTCGAATTAATAAATACGTATCATGACCCATTGTACAACTTATTGTCTCAAAATTAATCCGACGTATTGTGTACATGTGTCCCGATTTATCCGACGATATGTAAAGTGCGTAAAATAAATAACAGAAATTAAATGACGATAAATAAAATAAATTGTGAATAATATAATGTAATCAGTTAGCTAGGAACAGTTAGCGTGGATTCTTAACAAAATTTTAATTAGTTAATTTGTTTGTTTCTAACAAATTTTATTTTGTCCAATATTTTCTTCATTATGCCACTTGTTGGATTCTGATAGGTCAAAATCCAAATATGAAATTGAATGAAAATGATTATTCTGCGATGATCGGATTTGTATCTTTGTGTATGTAAGTATGATAGTAAATGACTGTTGAATCAGATTTGAAGAATGCACATTGTAACTTATTAATGTGAAACCTAAATATTCCTCGGGTATTACCTACCCGTTAAAATATTTTCATCATTAACAGTTGGTATAAAAGAATTTTTAATTACAATCTTTATGAAAATATACATACATATATATTTTCTTCAGATGTAATCATGGATTTAATGAGTCAATAAGATATTAAACTCATTTGATTTATCGTTAATATTAGATTACATAATCTCTAGAACTTTAGAAATTACATAATCGCCATTTTGAGGGGAGATAATCGATGTAGAACGATATGTAGAATGAAGATAAAGTAGATAGAACGATACGTAGAACGATGATTATGCTCGACGTACAGAATGAGATGTTGAGGCATGTGATTTTGAAACTTTAATTGTTGGTGGTACTGCTGGTGCCGATGATGTTGCTGAAGCTGTTAAGTTTTGCACCATATTCTCCAAAGCTACAACTCGAGCGCGAAGTTCGTTGACTCCTTCTATTATTCCGAGATGAGTGTCGGTTGGAACGAGCGGATGAATAAGGTTTAGAATTTTAGATAGAATGTAATTGTGACGAGATACCCTGGAAATGAGGCTAACAATGGTGTTTCGGATAGGTTCGCCGGTAAGTACTTCAGGTTCTTCGCCGAGAGGTGAATTCGGTTGATGAAAAGGATCGCCTTCTTCGTGTCTCCATTGATTAAGTTGACTACGAACTCATCAGATGAATTGGGGATGGCTGATTGATTGATTCATTCTGGTGACGCTGCTTCTGGGGCTGGAGTGGGACTCCATATCGGAATCCAAGGGACTTGAACTAGTTGTGAGTTCCATTGCGTACGATTGAATAAAGGATTTTTCGATATGAAATGATTTTCGAATATTGGATGATATTCTAATTATATAGAATACCTATACATAGTACAGATGATCTCGTATATTACGGAGGAGATTAAGGAAACGTGTCAGACAAAGTTTAATGTGATGGGATATGAATTCGTCTGTACACTGTCTATGCGATAATTGCAATAAGACGTGTCGAGACTAAAAATGATAAGTATATATCTTTCGACAAATGGTGGTAAGTAAAAACTTTTAACATGCAGACCAGGTTCAAGTCTAGACTTATTAATATAACCTAACAACTACTAGGTCGAAGTCTAGACTCATTAATGCATCCTAACAACTCCTAGTTAGACACACTAATGCAAGACCTGGTTCGCTACGACCACCGCTCTGATACCAACTGAAAGGACCGCTCCTAATCCATCCGGACGAAGTCCATATTGATTATAAACGAATCACAATAGTTGGTTACATTACGAGGTACTTGACCTCTATATGATACATTTTACAAATGTTGCATTCATTTTTAAAAGACAACCTTTCATTACATCAAAAGTCGACATGTGTGCATACCATTTCATAATATCTGAACTATAAATGACCTAATCTTTCATTCACTTAATAATAATCTCTAATGAACTTCAATGACTCGAATGCAACGTCTTTTGAAAAATGTCATGAATGACTCCAAGTAACATCCTTAAAATGAGCTAATGCACAGCGGAAGATTTCTTTCAAACCTGAGAATAAACATGCTTTAAAATGTCAACCAAAAGGTTGGTGAGATATAGGTTTAATGCTAGCAGTGTTATAAATATAGACCATAAGATTCCAGTTTCCATAAATATCCGTACACTTGCAAGTGTATAAAAATATTCTAAGTGGTTGAGCACTTGGTAACCATACTTAACTATTAATCAACGTCGCATATTCCCTTTATTATGAAATCTCACTACACCGTACCAAGTGTAGTCACGAAACGAAGTACTGTGCAACCGTTGAATACTGGTCATCCAGCCCGGTTGGGGTTGTCAGGCCTGATAGATCTATCAACAGGATTCGCGTTTACAATACCATGTAAATAGTAGTTACCAAGCTACATGGAAGTATGCCAGTGGTACAACTCAACGTAGAATATATTTTTTTGTCACTTGTGTCCATAACGTAAATCATAGAATGCATGTATTCTTATCTCGAAATATTTAGAGTTTAAAAGTGGGACTATATACTCACCATACTGTATTTTGTAGTAAAAATACATATAACATCATTGAACAAGTGTAGGGTTGGCCTCAGATTCACGAACCTATATAATTTGTATATTTATTAATATACATAATTGTAACTGTACAAATTTTATGTATATAGACAGTTTTGTATTGAGATTATTATTTATAATTTCATTAATATGTACAATGTATTATAATACTTATTTGATATATATATTTTCGTTAATGTTATAACAATACAATTTGTATTATATTAGTTAAACAGAATATTATGTAATATTAATATACTTATGTAGTAAATATATATAGATATCTTTTGTTTGCAAAAATTAATAATTGTAATAATACTAGGTTAATAATAATAATAATAATAATAATAATAATAATAATAATAATAATAATAATAATAATAATAATAATAATAATAATAATAATAATAATAATAACTTTAATAATTTTACTACTAATGATGATAATAATAATATTAGTTTTGTTAATGATAATAATACATATAAGTTTAATATTAGTGATAATAGTAGTTAACACAATAATAATAACATAATTCATATTGATAACATTAATAATAATAATCAAAATTTTAGAAAAATTAAAACTACCTCAAATAAGCCTTTCATAAAAAAATTTGTCACAAGTTGAGCTTAAACCCGTGACCTCCCACTCACCCACTAACTCGTTAACCAGCTGGGCTGTTGCCCTATTTTCGTTTTACAAACCCTCCTAATTGTTTATAACCCGTATATTAGTGAACGTGTTCTACTTCTTCTTCCTTTGTCAAACTCGATCCCCGGTTCCAATTCCATCAACAGTTATCAGTTTATTAAATTTAAGAGTTGAAATTAATAGAGAAACATTTAGAGGTTTAAATGGATTAATTAAAACAACAAAGTATAAGGAAAAATGCTGTAACAGAAGTTTATGACCCGATGCCAAACCCAAATTCAAATTCGAAAATTTAATGTGTTTTAGGTCAAGGTTAAAACATGAAAAAGATGTTAAATCATTTCTAAAAACTTTCTCTTCTCTCAATTTGATCAGAAACATCAAAATGAATACAAATTTTTGTTATGAACACACTAGTTGACTTTTAAAACCGAACTTTGACTCTCAAAATTTGAATTCGATAATAAAAATTGGATATTGAGACTTTGCAGATAATTTTAGTAATTAGTTTCTAACATAACTGCATTAAAGAATTGTATAATTGTTTTTGAATTCGAAGCTTTTGATAAACAGGTTCACGAACAGTGATAATGACTGTGTGTTCAGCTCCTGAATTAATTCGATCAAGTAGAAGTATAAGGTGTAATGTATAAGTTTTGGTTGATGACAGAGGGTCGTATCAATTATATAACACTGAAACTGATCGACTGTAACAGCTATGTGGGTATCAAATTCTCAATCAGATAATATAAAGGAACAGGATATTAAGTAAAAACAAATAAAATAGAATCCAGTTATTATCTGATTTGTACGATAAATATATCTGCTACATGATCGATTAGACAGGAGAATATAACCTAATAAAGTTGATTGTGAAGTAAAAACTGGATCCTATGTATCTGTATGTAATTTAGTATATATCTGCTTTTTAAATATCTGTGTATATCTATATAAATTTCGGTGTATCTATTTATATGTTCTTTATATATCATAAATTCGTAAATATATGGATATAACCATATAACATTAATTATAATTAATCTTTTTATATAAATGAATTAATATTACACTTAATATAGTATTATAAATGATAATTAAAGTAATAATATAATAATAATAATATTAATAATACTTAATAATAATTATTTTAATTATTATTAATAGAATTACCTATAAAAATAAATAATAATAATATGAGGATATTAATAATAAACAAAATGTTACTTTTTAATAAGTTTGTTAATGATAATCTAATAGAATGATATTAATCTTATTCTTAATGATTCAATTAATAAATTGTATTATTTTCTAATATTATTAAAAATAATGATTTTTAATGATAATGGTAAAAATAATAATAATTTACTACTCATTATATTATAATGATATTAACAATGATAATAATAATATTTGTAATAATAATATCTTAATAAATTATATGTATCAATTTTCATATCCATATATTATTATTATTATTATTTTTGATAATATTGTTAATACTAACCTTTGTCTAATCCTCAATAATAGACACATTTGTTCTTACACGTAATCACTTTACCAAATATTCCGAATATCGTTAAAAGTAAGGGTTTCCTAATTCAAAGTGGACCTCATAACATAGACTCATAATTCAATGTATCTGATCAATCAATCATATGATATTATCTTTTAATCTCGTCGATAAATATAATAAATTTATATCTAAACTAAATACGTTTAATAAAATATTATATATCTAATACATAATTATTCGTAGATCATCAAGCATGGTCAAAGGTTAATTGATTACTTGAATAAAATTTCAAAGTTTTCGAGACTTAACATTACAAATTTTGCTTATCGCGTCGGAAACATATAAAGATTAAAGTTTAAATTTGGTCAGAAATTTCCGGGTCGTCACACATACTATTATCTTGCTTCTATTCATAGAAGCATACTTTTGGTTGTAAAACATTTGACGTTGGTTATGACGTCACCTTTTATCGGGAATGCAAACTTGTTTTGAAAACGCATACAATGTTTGACCTTGTAATGATCCTGTTGTTGATGGTCCGTACATGTTGATTTAGTAAGGGGCGTCACATGTGGTATCAGAGCATTAGTTGTAGGGAATTAGGTTGCATTAGTGAGTCTGGACCGACCCGAGTAGGATTCACTAATATGACTAATCTACAACTTGCTAGTTTACTTGTTTCTGCGGAACTTACTGCTTGTTGCTGTTTACTTTTGCTACTATATGCCGTATACTGCTACATGTTTACGCTACTGCATGCCACTATATGCTTCGATTGCATGATACTTCTGTACGATTTGTTATTATTGCCATGCTACTTACTGCTGTACATGATCTAGACTGTAGTAGTTACTTTGCCTTTACGTGCTTGCTTTATGACTTACTGACATGGAAAAAGTTATTTTTCCTTGTTCAGATGTCGAATGCCCCGCCCACTATCATTCACTTGGAGAGCGACTTGGACTCATCGGCCACCTCACCTACCGTTGTTGCTGACTCGATCCCGTCGTCTACACCTTCCAGCGACTCCGACGCTTCATCCTCTGGAGCCAGTAACCATACACCCGACCCAGTAGTCACCTCTGACGGAGCCGCGGACCTAAAGGAGATTCCAGCTCCACTTGCCCCAGGACCCTCGGATCCGCAGCACCATTCCGGTGGTTCTGTGATTCCCGCTGAACTTGGGGAAGGTCCAGTCCGTAATGAGCATAACCATTGGTGCCGACGCCTTCCTGATGGACGTCTCGTGCCGATTGGACCCGGCAGATACCGACAGATGATGGCCGCCTGAGGAGAGCCACCTGTAAGCGGCTTGTGCCGTACCCTGCTGATCCTTTTGTGCGTAAGCCTTACCGCTTTGCAACCTCTACTTCTGGAGCCGGACCGTCTGCACCACCCACTCCACCAGCACCACCAGCACCGTCAGCACCGCCTGCCCCACCATCTCCCACTGTCGAGGAACTGATAAGAGAGGTGGAGATCCACCGTGCTCGGGTTGCTGAGCTCGAGGACCAGATGTCTCATGTATTGGACATCCTACACCCACCTTCACCATAGGACATTTGTAGTAGATTTCATTATGTAATCTCGTTGTAGTTTCATGTATTACTTATGTATTGTACGAACCTATACGGATGTATGCAACTTATTATTAATAAATGGAACTTTGTGTTGTTTAATTCTTGCACAGTGTTCTATTTACGTTACTGTATGATGGTTTTGTGGTATCTGTATCTAGTTGCGTTACTTAATTGACATGTGTTGTGTTGATTCCATGTTGTTTGCCATATACTATATTATTATTATTGAATGCTGGATTTTGACTTGAGTCAAAATGTTTGTTTAGAACATCATGGCAAACGGAAGGTCAACACCCACCGCAGCACAAATCGAAGAAATGATTGCTGAAAGAATAGCCGCAGCTATAGTGGAAATCCAACCCCAAGCTCCACCTGTCATCCAGCCCATTCGTAATGGGTGCACATACAAAGAGTTCCAAAGATGCAAACCCCACAACTTTAGTGGTACTGAGGGCCGGTTGGTCTCACTAGGTGGTTTGAGAAACTAGAATCTGTGTTTTGAGTTAGCAACTGCTCAGAGGCGAACAAAACCAAATATGCCTCATGCACGCTGTCAGACGGCGCACTTACCTGGTGGAACACAATGGCTCAAGCCAAGGGTATTGATGAGGCATATGCTACTCCATGGGAGGAATTCAAGGGGGCCATGATTGAAGAGTATTGCTCGAGGATTGAAATACAGAAAATGGAGATTGAGTTTATGCAGTTGAAGGTTGTGGGGAACGATCTCGATGGTTACAATCGTAGGTATTTGGAGCTAGCCCTGATGTGTCCTACCATGGTCACCCTGAAGTTTAAGCATATGGAAAGGTACTTATGGGGACTTCCTAAGTCCATTAAGGGAAATGTCACCTCGTCTAAGCCACCCAGTATCCCGGAAGCAATGCGCATGGCGCATACCTTAATGAACCAAATTATCATCGATGAACCGGAAAAGACTAAGTCCGAGGTGGGTAGTAGTTGAAATGTCCCGTTCTTATTGATTAAAAACGTTCCATATTAATTGATTTCGTTGCGAGGTTTTGACCTCTATATGAGACGTTTTTCAAAGACTGCATTCATTTTAAAACAAACCATAACCTTTATTTCATCAATAAAGGTTTAAAAAGCTTTACGTAGATTATCAAATAATGATAATCTAAAATATCCTGTTTACACACGACCATTACATAATGGTTTACAATACAAATATGTTACAACAAAATAAGTTTCTTGAATGCAGTTTTTACACAATATCATACAAGCATGGACTCCAAATCTCGTCCTTATTTAAGTATGCGACAGCGGAAGCTCTTAATAATCACCTGAGAATAAACATGCTTAAAACGTCAACAAAAACGTTGGTGAGTTATAGGTTTAACCTATATATATATATATATATATATATATATATATATATATATATATATATATATATATATATATATCAAATCGTAACAATAGACCATAAGATTTCATATTTCAATACACATCCCATACATAGAGATAAAAATCATTCATATGGTGAACACCTGGTAACCGACATTAACAAGATGCATATATAAGAATATCCCCATCATTCTGGGACACCCTTCGGATATGATATAAATTTCGAAGTACTAAAGCATCCGGTACTTTGGATGGGGTTTGTTAGGCCCAATAGATCTATCTTTAGGATTCGCGTCAATTAGGGTGTCTGTTCCCTAATTCTTAGATTACCAGACTTAATAAAAAGGGGCATATTCGATTTCGATAATTCAACCATAGAATGTAGTTTCACGTACTTGTGTCTATTTTGTAAATCATTTATAAAACCTGCATGTATTCTCATCCCAAAAATATCAGATTTTAAAAGTGGGACTATAACTCACTTTCACAGATTTTTACTTCGTCGGGAAGTAAGACTTGGCCACTGGTTGATTCACGAACCTATAACAGTATATACATATATATCAAAGTATGTTCAAAATATATTTACAACACTTTTAATATATTTTGATGTTTTAAGTTTATTAAGTCAGCTGTCCTCGTTAGTAACCTACAACTAGTTGTCCACAGTTAGATGTACAGAAATAAATCGATAAATATTATCTTGAATCAATCCACGACCCAGTGTATACGTATCTCAGTATTGATCACAACTCAAACTATATATATTTTGGAATCAACCTCAACCCTGTATAGCTAACTCCAACATTCACATATAGAGTGTCTATGGTTGTTCCGAAATATATATAGATGTGTCGACATGATAGGTCGAAACATTGTATACGTGTCTATGGTATCTCAAGATTACATAATATACAATACAAGTTGATTAAGTTATGGTTGGAATAGATTTGTTACCAATTTTCACGTAGCTAAAATGAGAAAAATTATCCAATCTTGTTTTACCCATAACTTCTTCATTCTAAATCCGTTTTGAGTGAATAAAATTGCTATGGTTTCATATTGAACTCTATTTTATGAATCAAAATAGAAAAATTATAGGTTTATAGTCGGAAAAATAAGTTACAAGTCGTTTTTGTAAAGGTAGTCATTTCAGTCGAAAGAACGACGTCTAGATGACCATTTTAGAAAACATACTTCCACTTTGAGTTTAACCATAATTTTTGGATATAGTTTCATGTTCATAATGAAAATCATTTTCTCAGAATAACAACTTTTAAATCAAAGTTTATCATAGTTTTTAATTAACTAACCCAAAACAGCCCGCGGTGTTACTACGACGGCGTAAATCTGGTTTTACGGTGTTTTTCGTGTTTCCAGATTTTAAATCATTAAGTTAGCATATCATATAGATATAGAACATGTGTTTAGTTGATTTTAAAAGTCAAGTTAGAAGGATTAACTTTTATTTGCGAACAAGTTTAGAATTAACTAAACTATGTTCTAGTGATTACAAGTTTAAACCTTCGAATAAGATAGCTTTATATGTATGAATCGAATGATGTTATGAACATCATTACTACCTCAAGTTCCTTGGATAAACCTACTGGAAATGAGAAAAATAGATCTAGCTTCAAAGGATCCTTGGATGGCTTGAAAGTTCTTGAAGCAGAATCATGACACGAAAACAATTTCAAGTAAGATTTCCACTCGAAATAAGATTGTTATAGTTATAGAAATTGAATTAAAGTTTGAATATGATTATTACCTTGTATTAGAAAGATAACCTACTGTAAGTAACAAAGGTTTCTTGATCTTGGATGATTACTTGGAATGGATTTAGAAAACTTGGAAGTAAACTTGCAATCTTGGAAGTATTATTGATTTTATGAAACTAGAACTTTTGGAATTTATGAAGAACACTTAGAACTTGAAGCTAGAACTTGAGAGAGATCAATTAGATGAAGAAAATTGAAGAATTAAAGTGTTTGTAGGTGTTTTGGTCATTGGTGTATGGATTAGATATAAAGGATATGTAATTTTGTTTTCATGTAAATAAGTCATGAATGATTACTCATATTTTTGTAATTTTATGAGATATTTCATGCTAGTTGCCAAATGATGGTTCCCACATGTGTTAGGTGACTCACATGGGCTGCTAAGAGCTGATCATTGGAGTGTATATACCAATAGTACATACATCTAAAAGCTGTGTATTGTACGAGTACGAATACGGGTGCATACGAGTAGAATTGTTGATGAAACTGAACGAGGATGTAATTGTAAGCATTTTTGTTAAGTAGAAGTATTTTGATAAGTGTCTTGAAGTCTTTCAAAAGTCTATGAATACATATTAAAACACTACATGTATATACATTTTAACCGAGTCGTTAAGTCATCGTTAGTCGTTACATGTAAATGTTGTTTTGAAACCTTTAGGTTAACGATCTTGTTGAATGTTGTTAACCCATTGTTTATTATAATAAATGAGATGTTAAATTGTTATATTATCATGATATTATGATATATAATATATCTTAGTATGATATATATACAGTTAAATGTCGTTACAACGATAATCGTTACATATATGTCTCGTTTCGAAATCATTAAGTTAGTAGTCTTATTTTTACATATGTATTTCATTGTTAATACACTTAATAATATATTTACTTATCATTTAACATAATTAACCAAGTGTATCAATATCTTAATATGATTCATATGTACCTAGTAAGACGTTGTTATAACGATAATCGTTATATATATCGTTTTCGAGTTTCTTAAATTAATAGTCTCATTTTTATGTATATAACTCATTGTTAAAATACATAATAAGATACATACTTATAATAAAATCATGTTAACTATATATATAACCATATATATTTCATCGTATAGTTTTTACAAGTTTTAACGTTCGTGAATCACCGGTCAACTTGGGTGGTCAATTGTCTATATGAAACCTATTTCAATTAATCAAGTCTTAACAAGTTTGATTGCTTAACATGTTGGAAACATTTAATCATGTAAATATCAATCTCAATTAATATATATAAACATGGAAAAGTTCGGGTCACTGCAGTACCTACCCGTTAAATAAATTTCGTCCCGAAATTTTAAGCTGTTGAAGGTGTTGACGAATCTTCTGGAAATAGATGCGGGTATTTCTTCTTCATTTGATCTTCACGCTCCCAGGTGAACTCAGGT